>NC_138769.1:322529926-322702426 GCF_965119305.1 Pelophylax lessonae
AGATTAGCTAGAAGGAGAGTTCTGTCTCATCTTCAAGCACCGCAGGAGGTTACTTTTAACCACTTCAGCTCCAGAAGGTCCCCCCCTTTTCATGACCAGGCCGTTTTTTGTGATATGGCCCTGCAACGCTGTACCTAAACAAAATGAATGTCCTTCCCCCCACAAATAGTGTTTTTTTTTTTTGGTGGTATGTGATCACCTCTGCGGTTTTTATTTTTTGCGCTATAATCCAAAAATCTCAAATTATGAAAAAAAAAAAAATATATTTTTTTTACTTTCTGCTATAAAACATATCTAGTAAAAAAATCAAATTTCTTCATCAATTTAAGCCAATATGTATTCTACTACCAAATAGGCATATATAGATTAGTTTGCACAAAAGTTATAGTGTTTATGGGATATTATTTACTAGTAATGGCGGCGATCAGCGACTTATAGGGGGACTGCGATATTGTGGTGAACAGTCGGGACAATGACACTTTTTGCTGACGTCACCTTCACGTTACTGTCCACGAAGGATGGGCGAGCAGAGCCATCCGGCCAGCGGCTGTTACCTCTCTCCATTTGGCCTATATCTTCCGATGCTTGTAAGTGTCTCTCTATTTTTATAATAAAATATCCGTGGGTTTTATGCTATGGCGTGCTTCTTTGTGTTCCATGGTTGATTTACATCGGCATCCTGAGTTCCATGTGAGGAGGTCTTATTGGATTAGTCCCTTGAACATCATTTTGCCCCTATATTACCAGGAGTCGGTAAGGGTGTTTAATCATTGGCGGTGCTTTTTTCTGGTTTGCATGGTCGGGACCCACCAGTTTTGATATGCTCTTCACACTCATCTCTGTGGTAAGCTGCTGTCCTACTGGGGGAGGTTTTCGGTCTATCTATTTGGTGACTCTTTATTTCCAACTCTGGTAAGAAGTACCTATTGAGCTTCTGTGGTGGTCAAGCTTACTCCTTTATATTCACATCTACCCCTGAACACGGGAACGTTGGTGCTCCCACTCACTTTGGGTGTTAATCACTATCCTTTGTTTTTTGGTTTTACGCTATGGCGTTTTGCTTTTTTGTATTTCACATGTCAACACTTTACTGAGGGATCTACGTTGGAACCGGAAGGTCCACCTGGGTCCACCATCTGAGGCTTATTGGAGTCATATTGATTGGCCTTTATACAATTTGTTTCCGGTAAGCGGTACCTGCACAAGTTACCTCATTTCTTGTTTCCAATTTCTGGACATCAATACGGACTATTTTCACCATATATCAATTTATATGTTTCCCTTTTAGCGCAACTTATTTTTACTTTGGACTTTTGGGGTGTCGGTCACATTTGAGGTTGCTGCTTTTTATACCTTTTTTGGACTAGCGCAGTTGTTTTCCATTTGTTTACTTTTTGGGGACCAGCGACACGAATACAGTGGGAACAAAAATGCACTGTCACTGTACCAAGGAAACTGGCAGAGAAGGGGTTAACATTAGGAGTGATCAAAGAGTTAAATGTGTGCCTGACATGTTTTACTACTGTGGGGGAGGATTTTGTTTTAGGAGAAGGCATGAATCGGTGCCCCTGCTTAGCAGAGACGCACAGAATCCATGTCTTTTGTAGAGACAGAATGGCGATCTGCCTTGACCGTTCTGTCAGTGTACTGAAGCATCGGCGGGTGCTAGTGGACATCGATTCCGCTGAACCCGCCAATCAGATCCTGCTGTGTCTAGTCACAGCGGGAGCGGACTGCCGGCAGAATGAGCGTGCCCCAAACCTGGGAGTGCAGGATCACGTACTAGGTATAGTTGCATATAAAGCAAAAAAGGAAAAACCATGCTATATAGTAAATAAAAACAAAACAAAAAGTGCAAGCAGCAACTTATCCGTGAGATATCAGCACAGTTCCAATACAAAAATACTTATTAAGGTTACGCTAAAATGATAAACATAAACCAAATTTTATGGACCTCTCATTACAAAAGGTCATAAACGCTTGTGGCTCCATACCCAGCCAGGGCCTTTTGGAACATCAACAAGGGTCTTCCAACTTGACTCACCAGCACAGTTTAATGGATGTTGCCCAAAATAAAGAAAGCTCCACATATTGTAAACTTGTAAAACTTTATAATGCAGATAAAAACAGATTGCACTTAGTGTGGATGTAAAAAAAAAAAAAAATGCCTAAAATTGTGTGTGTGTAGGCCGGGACTCAAGGGTATCGGTGACGTCAGCGCATCTCTTCGCCCTACACGTTTTGTCATATGTTGACGTCCAGGGGCAGGGGCGGCACGCTGAATCAGTGGCGGATCTGGGGGGGCAACGGGTCATTTGCCCCCTACGAAAATATTACCCACTCCAGTCCCAAGTCCAGTGTCTCTCCCAGGCCAGAAGCGGCGGCGCCAAGAGCCTCTGTTGTTGTAGTACCGCTGGCCTATATATCCCCTGCAGTGCACTGGTTGCTATCGCCGCCTGGCATCTAGCAAACAGCGATGTCACGACGGCCTGAGGAGGAGGAGAGCGAGGCCCCAGCATTCAGAGCGGAGCCTCCTTCTCTTCCGCAGCATGCCTAGTGGAGTTTTGGTTCCACCTCCTCCCTCCAGCTTTTCCTGCCTCCAGGCCAGCGATGTGAAAGATGCAAGCAGATGTCTGATGCTGGCTCAGCCTGGCCGCCTCCTTAGAGTCTCAATTGCTCTTCCATGGGAGCTACTTCCTACCTATAAAAGTGAGTACAATTAATACAATCTAATACTCTATTGTCTAAAATCACACAATACAGTCATGTATGGTTCCCATATTTATGAAAAAAAGTACTGGTACTTCTGAAAATCATATGTAGAAAACACAGTTGCAATTTATTATTTGTCTACCCGCTATTATTATTATTATTATTATACAGGATTTATATAGCGCCAACAGTTTGCGCAGCGCTTAACAAAATGAGGGCAGACATTACATTTACACTACAATTTGAAACAAAAGGAATCAGAGGGCCCTGCTCGTTAGAGCTATTCTGTGAAGCTGGACTTGATCATTAACCACTTAAGGACCAGGCCTTTTTCTGACACTTGTTTTTCACAGGTTAAAATTAGTATTTTTTTGCTAGAAAATTACTTAGAACCCCCAAAACTTTACATTTTTTTATAGCAGAGACCCTAGAGAATAAAATGGAGATTGTTGAAATACTTTATCTAACACCGTATTTGCGCAGCGGTCTTACAATCGCAATTTAAAAAAAAAAATACACTTATTTGAATAAAAAAAAATAAGAAAACAGTAAAGTTTGCCCAATTTTTATTCTCTAATGTGAAAGATAATGTTACACTGAGTAAATTGATATCAAACATGTCATGCTTCAAAATTGCGCACAGTCGTGGAATGGCAACAAACTTTGGTACTTAGAAATCTCCATAGGCTTTCAAAAATTTCTACAGGTTACCAGTTTAGAGTTACAGAGAAGGTCAAGGTCTAGAATTATTGCTCTCGCTCTAACGATCGCGGCGATACCATTTCGGGCAGTGCCCCTCCCAAGACTAGACTCTGGATCCTCCCCTGCGCTGAATGAACACTTCATATACCACGCCGCAATCTGAGCCTCGGATGGCCACAGCAGAGCTAGATTGTAACCAAGCGTCACTTTCAGTTGCTGAAAAGAGGTGAGAATTGCTTTACCCCTCCAAATTGTCAAATAGAGCCTTTTTTTTTATTTATAGGCAGCACCGCATTTAGACCTATAAAGTCACGTTAACGCGACCTCATAAATTGTCTTTTATAAATTTAAAAAAAAAGGGATATATAAACTATATACAAAGGAAATAGAAATATTCCCATAATGGTGTCACAAAATTTAGATCATAAACAATGACCTCTAGTGGACTAAAGTCATATAACTCCAAAATCTGATAATTCACTCGGTCAAAAACATAGAAACCACCTCAGTGGGACCTATAAGGTCAAACTACTGCAGCTCACCGATGACCTCTAGTGGAGAGCTAAAAAATAATTTAAAATCGGCCGTTACACAAACCAGACAACAGGAACTAGAAATAATGTATCAGTGGTTCCACATCATTGAACTCAAGGGTGACATCTAATGGGCTAAATTAATATAACCCAAAAATCTAGCCTAAATAAATACTTATTTAAGCATTGTTAAAGTGGAGTTCCACCCTAATTTTATACTTCCATCTTCTCGCTCCGGGTCACCTGAAAAAGAAATGGCTAATCGCATTTTTTTACTTACCTCGTAGCGAAGAAAATATACTTACCTTACTTCCTCCTTCCTCGGCCGCGGCCCGTCGTCACTTCCTGGCTCTACAATGATTCATGGGAGCTGAACGTCATCGCTCCCAGGAATCATTGCACCGGCCCCGACGTCAGTTCCGGGGCGCGCGCATCATCCCCTTCTAAACAGCTTCTGGGCATGCCCAGAAGCTGTGGAGGGATGACGCGCGCGACCCGGAAGTGACGGCGGGGCAAGCGCAGGGCATCGTGGGACCGAAGAAGGCGGAAGAGGACGCCGAAGAGGATCTCGCTGGCTTCAAGCTGCCCACATCTGAGATGGCAGCGCTGGACAAGACGTTTTCAAGGTAAGTATTTGTCCTAACAGGTAAGTGCAACCCGGGACAGATCAGAGGCTAGCCATTGTGGAATGCACTAGCCCTGACTGTCCCTGGGGTATTTAAAAAAAATAAAAAAATTCCAGGGTGGAACTCCGCTTTAATAAACGCATTTGCATCAATATCCACATTTAAACCCTAAGGAACATAAGATTTTAACCTATATATCCAGGCCATCTCTGATCTGGAAATTTCCTTGACTAGAGAGCTGCCCTTCCAGTGAGGTTTGTATTTATACCAAGAAAGAGGGTAATGGAAGGATCTCTATTGTGCACAAAGGCATAATGTTTAATACACAGAATGGTTCTTGAAACCCTTTTTAATGTTACTAAAGTTTATTCAACCTCACCTGTTAGGCCCTCTTAGTCCTGCTCACATATTGTAGTCCACAATGGCACTGCAAGAAATATACTACTCCGATGGTAGAGAATGTAATGAACGGTTCAATCTCAAAAGCACAAGAGGTGCTAGTTGAGGTAAAACAGCTCGTTCTCCTGCTCCTACAGTTATTGATGGTGCATACCTGACATTTTCTACATTGATAAAACCCTGTAAGATTTTGAAAAAAAGCTTCTGTTGCTCATTAGTGGGTTATGAACATTCGGAGCTTTTTATCCCTCAGAGGGGGCCCCTTTAAAAATCATTTCTCTATCGCTCATTGACAGACGTAGTCTTCTTGATTCTCAAGAGCTGGGTTATGTTGTCTCCGCAGGAGTAGGACTAGGCAGAAAGACAAAACGTTCTGGCTCCACCTTAGGGGCAGTCCCTGAGGGTATATCCTCCCTCTCTCTGCTACAGGGAATCAGTTTTTTTCTGTCTAGTCAGGAGTAAGGACCTAAGTTCCTTGCTGGGATCTTTTGGTCCTGGCAAGATTTTTTTCTTTAGAAAAGACATTTTTTAGGTAGTTTTTTCTCCAGTGTTTTTTCCTGTGAGATCTTCAAGCAAAAACGCCGGACTGGGCGACACTTGTGGTCACCCCAGCCGGCCTACGAGCGCGTGCAGACCATTGCATTGCGCTTGGTCGGCCGCGACACATTCAAGTAAGTATGCGGGGCCGGGCGACGGGCTGGATGTTGAGATCCAGTGGTCACCCCGGTTTCTGCCTACGAGCGCGTGCAGACCAGAGCTCCGCGCTGGGTCGGCCGCGACGGAGTCCCAGTGGAGGGACTGACCTTGCGAGTTTTAAAGTCTCGCTTGGACGCCAGGAACCAGAGAGTCGAGGCGTCCGGAGTGGTCCACAACCCCCCACCCCGGTGGAGAGGGTATTGTGAAGAGAGGGTGCCTGTCGGTTTGGTATGGTGAGTAAACGTTCCCTTTTTTCTTTCCTCGTTATGAGGCAGTATGAATTATGGGCCCCTCCATACATGGTCAGTATATATCTGACACTAAGAAGTCCCCCTTGTAAATACAGTATGTGTTTGTGGGAAGTGGACTTGGTTTGAGAGCTAACACTCTACCCAGCAGACTGTAATATTACAGCAGACATAGGAGGTATAATCCTACCTTATTTGTAGTGTATCTCCTGTAGATCAATATATCGCCACTTAGCAGAGATGCAGGTGGATGTGCTGGGAAAACGATTTTGGCGGTCCGCCGCCATTTTGCCGTAGACCAAGTGCATGTATGTCCTCAGGTCATGCCGGCCGCCATGTTTTTGGAGTCTTATGTCTCTTGTATGGGGGCGGCCATGTTTCATGAGCCCAGCTACCTCGTGGAGAGCTGGGAACGCCGGAAGGCGTACACAGGGGGCGGAGCCACGTCCTTCTACCTGGGAAAAAGCAACAGCTCCTTCCAGTCTGTAAAAGACAGACGCTGACTGCAGTTGGTTGGAAACTTCACTGCATCGGTTGGTGAGCCTTGGGGGTCCCTCTCTCTCTCTGTGGGGATCGAGAAGCAGGTACTCTGAGGGGCGCTATTGCGCTAGGGGGAGACACATAAAAAAAAAAAAAAGTTTTTTGTTTTTTCTGGCAAAGGTGTCCTGGATTAACATGGATCCTGCCACTCATGTATCTCCTCCGGATCCCCTCGAGGGGTCTGCAGGATCCTCCAGCACCCCACTGACGATTGAATCTTTGTCAGCTATTATGGAAACTTTTGTGTCCCAGGTGGAAGTGGCTTGTCAGGGACAGGGCGCAAGAAAGCGACCCCCGCCTAACCCCTTATTATCTGAAACCTCGAATTCAGACTCTGAGCCTATTTCTGCAGTTGCAGGTACTTCATCTGGGATTGGTGTCTCGGGTGCTGTCTCTTCAGACAGTGAGGAGGATGTTTCGGCATCAGCCATAGCCAGAGAGGAAGCGTTGGTAAACGCACTCATTGTATCTGTTCAAGAAACCTTAAGATTACAGGGTATTCCGTCGGAAATAGCTGAAACTGAAATCCCTTTTGGGACTAAAAAACGCATCAAAGTGGCGAAGGTTTTTCCATTGCCCAAATGTTTTGGCAATCCAATCGAAGAAGAATGGCGTCTGCCAAAACGCACTTTTACTATTTCTAAACGCATTAACAGGCGTTATCCGTTTGAGGAAACTCTCATTAAAAAATGGACAGAACCACCTGTGGTGGATTCACCAATTGCTAGATTGAATAAAGCCACGGTTATTCCTCTAGAAGACGCTCCGTCTTTTAAAGATCCAGTGGATCGCAAGATAGAAGCTATGTCTCGCACCATGTTTTCCTTGATTGGATCAGCTTTCAGACCTATAATAGCTATTGGTCTGGTTTCGCAGGCTGTAACTGAATGGACCAAGTGGTTACGCCGGGACTTAGAAGAGGTCCCTCAGGCGGTATCAGATATGTTGGAACAAATGATACAGGCGTTACAGTTTGTGTGTGATGCGGCGTTAGACGCCACTCCATTATTGGCGCGAGCATCAGTCTCAGCAGTGGTTCTCAGGCGTACACTGTGGCTAAAAGGTTGGTTAGCCGACCAAGGTTCCAAAAAAGCATTGGCTAATATCCCCTTTTTAGGAGAGCGTCTATTTGGAGCCAACTTAGATGAGATCATTAAGGATCTCACGGGTGGAAAGAGCACCTTTTTGCCGCAAAATTTTAAAGGTAAAGGAACTCGTCAAAGACGAGGACCTTCTTTTTCTGCTCACAAGAGGTTTTTTCGTCCCCCGGGTGAAAAAATTAAGTCCTCCAAAGCTCCTTCAGGAGGCGTCAGGGGTCGTTGGTCGGGCAAGCAAAAGCCCGCCCCCTCCAGACCTGAAGATAAATCGTCCAAAGCCTGAAGGTGCGCCCCCACCCATAACTGGGGTGGGGGGACGTCTTCGCCGGTTCCCGGATCCATGGCTTTCCAGAATCCCGGACAAGTGGGTTTGCGAAGTCATAAGGTCAGGGTACAAGATCGAGTTTCGATCTCTCCCACCGGCGCGATTCTTCCCTTCCAATATTCGACTATCCCCGGATCGTTTAGAAGATCTGCGGAGAGCAGTCACGGATTTACTACAACAAGGAGTGGTAGTCCACGTTCCTTGGACAGAACGTTTTCAAGGGTTTTATTCAAACCTATTTACAATACCCAGGAAAGAGGGCAAAGTGCGTCCAATTCTGGACTTAAGGGCACTCAATTCCTTTGTCAACATAAGAAAATTCAGAATGGAGTCCATTCGCACAGTAGCAGCCTTCCTGCATCCAGGGGATGTCCTAGCGTCCATAGACATCAAGGACGCATATCTTCACATTCCCATTTTCGCAGGACATCAGCGTTTTCTACGCTTTTCCGTAGAAGAGAACCACTATCAGTTTGTGGCGTTACCTTTCGGTCTCGCCACGGCTCCTCGGGTCTTCACGAAGGTGTTGGCCCCAATGTTGGCACTACTGCGCCAAAGAGGCATATCGATTCTAGGTTACCTAGACGATCTCCTGCTTCATGCAGAGTCTCCTCAGACCTTGCTACAAAACATAGAAATTACTATGATTTCTTTACAGGAATTCGGGTGGCTGGTGAACCAGCAAAAGTCATTTCTGGTTCCCACCCAGAGGCTCGAATATCTGGGTCTAATTCTAGACACAGTCAGGACAGGAGTTTTCCTTCCGGTAGGGAAACTCCGAAAGATTCAATCTGCAGTCCAGTTGTTACTATCCAACAGCTGGTCTTCCCTTCGGACTTGCATGAGGGTTCTGGGGTTGATGGTGGCTTCCTTCGAAGCAGTCCCATTTGCCCAGTCCCATACCCGAATTCTTCAGCGAGAGATTCTGCTCAGATGGAATCGGAATCCGGAATCCCTGGACAATCAGATCCGATTGAGCAAACAGACCAGAGAGTCTCTGGTCTGGTGGCTTCGGTCTCCGATGCTCAGCCAGGGAAAGTCATTTCTGCCAATATATTGGACGATAGTGACCACGGATGCCAGTCTATCCGGATGGGGAGGAATTCTCGGTCAGTTATCTATCCAGGGACTTTGGTCCCCGGAAGAATCCAGGTTACCGATAAATGTATTGGAACTGAGAGCGATCAGACTTTGTCTGATTCACTGGACCGAGCAGCTCCAGGGCAGCCCGGTTCGGATCCAGTCGGACAATGCCACGGCCGTGGCTTATGTCAATCACCAGGGGGGCACCAAGAGTGTCCGAGCGGCCAAAGAAGTGGCTTGCATTCTTCGCTGGGCGGAACGATTTGTTCCAGCTATCTCTGCGGTGTTCATTCCGGGGGTGGAGAATTGGCAGGCAGATTATCTCAGCCGTCAGACTCTGGATCAGGGGGAATGGTCCCTCCATCCAGACGTTTTCCACCAGTTGTGCCTACGGTGGGGCACCCCGGATGTGGATCTGTTGGCATCACGATTCAACAGGAAAGTACAGAGATTCGTGGCTCGCTCCCGCGATCCTCTAGCAGAGACCGCAGACGCACTGATCGCCCCGTGGGGGCAATACCAGCTAATGTATGCCTTTCCTCCTCTCGCGTTACTGCCAAGACTTCTTCGCAGGATAGAGGAGGAAGGAATTCCAGTAATCCTGGTAGCTCCGGACTGGCCTCGTCGAGCTTGGTACGCCGACGTGGTCAGACTGGTGGCGGACGTCCCGTGGAGACTTCCTCTCAGGGAGGACCTACTGTCTCAGGGACCGATCTTCCATCCTGCTTTACGATCGCTGGCTTTAACGGCCTGGCTATTGAAACCCAGGTGCTGAAGGACAAAGGTTTGTCAGCTTCAGTTATTCCTACTCTAGTTGAAGCAAGGAAAGCGACTTCCAGAAAGACTTATCATCGTACATGGAAGTCCTACATTGCATGGTGTGAACCTCTGGAGTTCCGTCCACGGACTTATTCGGTTAGCCGAATATTAGCCTTTCTGCAACAAGGGGTTGAGCAGAAACTGGCCTTGAGCACTATCAAGGGTCAGGTCTCAGCATTAGCTATCTTCTTTCAGAAGCCTTTGGCTACTCATTCCTTGGTGCGGAATTTCATCCAGGGGGTGCGACATCTGGCTCCGCCAGTGCGCGCGCCGTTACCACCCTGGGATCTTAATTTAGTATTGTCGGTTCTTCAGAAACCTCCCTTTGAAGATATTAGGGAGATTCCTCTACCTACGTTGTCCCAGAAGGTGGCCTTCTTGGTGGCTATCACTTCTGCACGCAGGGTGTCAGAACTGGCCGCTTTATCTTGTCGTTCCCCATATCTGGTGGTTCATAGAGATAAAGTGGTTCTTCGTCCGAATCCATCCTTCCTACCAAAAGTGGTTTCAGAATTTCATCTGAATGAAGAAATTGTATTACCTTCCCTGTGTCCTAAGCCCAGTCATCCTCGGGAGTTTGCTTTACACTCCTTGGATGTGGTCCGGGCGATCAGGGTATACTTGAAAACGACAGACTCGTTTCGCAAGACGGATTCACTTTTTGTGATCCCGGATGGACCCAAAAAGGGGTTGCCTGCATCTGCCGCGACCATTTCCAAATGGATCAGACAGACGGTGGTACAGGCTTATTCTATTAAGGGTCGGGAGCCCCCGTTCCCTGTTAAGGCGCACTCCACTCGGGCACTTAGTGCGTCATGGGCCTTTCGCCATCAGGCGTCAGTGGTCCAGGTGTGCAAGGCGGCTACCTGGTCGTCGGTGCATACCTTTACAAAACATTATAAAGTTGATGTAATGGCATCGTCTGATGCCTCGTTTGGCCGCAAGGTTTTGCAGGCCGCCATTTGAGGAGACCAGTGGTCTACCTCGAGGGTTTTTTTCCGTTGGAAATTTTCATTTGAGTCTCATTCTTTGTTTATAATGAGCCTTTAAAACTTCTAGTTTGGCACCGGTTGGGCCTTCTAGATTGGATTTTGATTTTTGTCAATCCCACCCCTCATTTGTGGCACTGCTTCTGGATGTCCCAGCTCTTGAGAATCAAGAAGACTACGTCTGTCAATGAGCGATAGAGAAAAATGGATTTTTGTAAGATCTTACCGTAAAATCCTTTTCTCTTAAGCTCATTGACAGACGTAGTACCCGCCCCTCTATCATTGAGTTGGGTTGGGTTAAATTCTCTGTTACTGCTTTAGAACAGAACTGATTCCCTGTAGCAGAGAGAGGGAGGATATACCCTCAGGGACTGCCCCTAAGGTGGAGCCAGAACGTTTTGTCTTTCTGCCTAGTCCTACTCCTGCGGAGACAACATAACCCAGCTCTTGAGAATCAAGAAGACTACATCTGTCAATGAGCTTAAGAGAAAAGGATTTTACGGTAAGATCTTACAAAAATCCATTTTTGAGGTATTTTGGGTAAGACAGTCCTCAACACCCTGTCGTTGCCCAATATGTGCCAATGTTTTTGTATTAGCCTCTTAACATTCTGATGTTGTGTTGAGAACATTGTAATAAATGGGATAAATTATGTATTCAGGTCTACTCTATTATTTTTCGGTCTTTCCCTCAATAGTAATGATCTATTTATTTCTTAAATCTCACTCAGTCATACGGAGGGACTCCGGATTCTACCTCTTCTCAACAAACCTATTTATCAAGATGGCCGCCTGTGTTTTAAATACCTCCACCTTGGTGCAATTGCGCCTTATTCACATATACTGGCTTTTGGGTACTGATCTCAACCAACTCGTGGTGGCAGCTATGTAAAGGGATATAAGGATTTCTGTCCGTGGGCTTAAAAAAAAGTAGAAGTAACACATTTCCCATCTTTAACGGTAATCTTTAAATCCAAAAAACGAATCACTTTCGTACTTGCCTCAAAGCTCAGAGAGATTCCCCTCTCGTTATTAAGAAATCCCATAAATTGTAAAATGTAACTCAGGGCCACTCCCATCCCATAGGAGGAGAATGTCATCTATATACTAAGCCCATAGGATAATCTGAGGTCTCTGTTTGGCCTTATTTAGCCCCCATGGCCACTCCTCTGTCCTGGCGATAAAATTGGTTTTCAAACCAGAAATTATTATGCGTTGCCACAAACTCGAGAAGTTCCATAATGAAATCCAACTGTCTGTTAGGGAGACAGTGTGTATGTATGTGTGTGTGTGTGTGTGTGTGTGTATATATATATATATATATATATATATATATATATATATATATATATATATATATATATATATATTACGGTCGGCAATCGGTTAATACATAGACTAGCCAAAAAACTTTCATTCGACAATCTGTCATTTGGACTGTTGGCTTTTCATCCAGTTAATGGGCTCAAATAGAAAATCGTTTTTAACTTTTCAGAGCCAAAAAAGCGAAGTAACGGGTTGGAAAAATCTGTCCAATGAACAATAATTTGAAAGGTTATTGTTTCTTGTCCATTAAGAATTGAACTGTTTGCACTGAGCATATGTGAAAAAAACAGACAACAAAAAACGGATTTATGTCCATTGAACAATTTATCGATCTAAATTTGGTCATTACATGATACAATCGTTTACTTCCACAGCCGAGTTTTTTTATTCGAAAATGAGTTCAAATGATTTTTCGTACAGTGTATGGCCAGCATAAGTCCGATCGGGTTTGCCGGTCTGTTTTTCAGGTTTACCCAATTGGACCCTCCATTCTCCTCTATGGACAGTCAGATGTAAGTGGACTTTTGTCCTGGTATCCGTTTTCACCAACTACTTCTGGGTCCGATTGGGCAAAAGAAACGATAAGGGGATCTATTCCCCTCCGTCTGGCTGGATCAGATCTGAGGGCAGTCAGGTGTAAGTGGACAGCTGGTCTGTGTACATCCAACTGCCCATATAGCAGAGCGGGCTGTGTCCTTGTCCGTGTTTGTTCTGCATAAGCTGAGCAGACACAGACCTGCCATCCGGCCTCTCTGCTCAGCAGGGGATCATTGGACAGATCACCTGCTGAGAAAGATCAGAGTGAAGCGTAGTCTGGCCCCTGTGAAAGGGGCCTTGGCTAGTTTCTTGTTGCCCTGTCCCAACCTTTTTGAGATGTGTTGCTGCCGTCAATTTCACAGTTAGCTTATTTTTTCCCCTAAAATGGTATATTGTCTCAGTTTAAACATTTGGTATGTTTTCTATTGTGAATAAAATATGGTTTTATGAGATTTGCACATAATTGTGTTCTGTTTTTATGTAGACAGTGTTCCAACTTTTTTGGAATTGGGGTTGTATATTGTTCCTCCAACTTGACCCTAAGAAGTCTGTTTAAGAAAAATAAATAAAAAATTACCATGCAAATGTCTAAATGCACTCACACTGATCCATAGAAAAAACACGGTAAAAACGCATGTGCGTTTTTTTCCCATGTTTTTACCGCATATGCGGTGTGTTTTTTTACAGGACATGTGACTTAAAAAATGCAACCTGTGTCTGTGAAACCCAAAGCTCACCATATATGTTAAAATTTTATCTTAAAAAAAAATATCTTTTAAGATTACCAGCAACTATAACGTGCAAGGGCCTTTCTAATTGGATATTATCAGTAGGTCTTCTTATAGTTGTGGAAAATGTAGAGGAGTTTGTTCAGTCACTTTGTAATGTGTGTAGTAAAATTGTTTTACAATCTTTCTGTATAGTTCTGATGGTACAATTTTGATACCAAATTAGTTTCTTGGTTGTGACTACACAAACAACAAAACGGGGAATGCGCATACCTACGCACCAAAGCCAATGGGAGGATAAATGGCCGAACGTTTATTAGGACTTCGCCTATGTGGTAGGACCATTGTGTGTGTGTGTTATTTACTACTTACTTGGAGAGTACCATCAAACAACATTCCTTGAACCTCCAACCTAATTTGGAGTAATATATCAATTACTGCCACTAAAGTTGCTGTTCAGAAAGAGGAACCTCAATATGTTTTTTAGAAAGTGTCAGAAAAAATCACCAGGTGTTAGTTACTATGCTGTACTGCGAACATTCCTTCATTGTTAGACTGAAAAATGATGGACATAGGTAAATGCATCTTGTGATTGACACATGTAAACACAAAATCATGTTTTTAATTTGTTAATTTTTTTGATTGCAGGGAAATTTGTTTGACAAATGGAGGCTCCACCAGTGACCAGCATGCCTGTTTCAGGCGGGACCATCAACATGATGGAATATCTGCTTCAAGGTGACAAAATGTACCATTGATGAAAAAGGGAGACAAAAACCACTACAGTTTAGGAAAATCTAGCTTTATTTCTACCTTACTCCCTGCCGAATAAAGTACAAATAAAGACTCCTGACTGAATGACAGACCAAACAAGTACCAAATCCAAATGAAATGCACAAGTCTTGCAACATTTTTTTCCATCACACTGTGGTAGCAGCAGGCACAGCCTACATAAGGGTGCCCTGAAATTAGGAACAGCGAAGCATCTCTGCCACAGGAAGTTGCATTAGGTGGACTTTAGTGGCAGGATCAACAGGTTTTTGGGGCTCAGCGGGGGGCTAAGGTAGTGTTATAGCATTTTTTTAAAGGGAGTTCCACTTCAAGTACCTGAATCTGTCTTGATTTGAACCTCCTGCACAGCAACTATAATCTTGAGCAAGGGATAGTCAGAGCTTAGAGGTAACCAGACTCTGCTGCATATGATGAAAGGGGACATGCTAACAGACGGAAAGCAGAGTAAACTGAAAAAAAAGAGTTGTTGGCTTTCTTTGTCAAGTCACCACTGTGACTGTGGGTTGGTAGGTGACACTATTGAACTCCTTAAAGTGGAACTACACTGCATCTGAGTATTCCAAATCAGAAATGCTATATAATACATTTTTAGTATTCAAAGAAAACTTCCCTGTCCATCCATGTATCTGCTTTATTTTGCTAAGCAATCACCTCCTAGCATTTCTGCCCATGGCCATCTTGAGTAAGGGCAGATGATTCATGTAGCATTTACTTCCTGGAATTCATCTGCCGTTATAGCTCAGGCATGCCGGAAGGTGGGTGTGCCTAGCTAAGAAAACCCCTCCTTCCCTCCTGAAGCCTCTTGGGAAGGATGATATTTGCCTGGGCATTGAAACCATGAAGTAACTGAAGAAATGTGAAAAAAAAAAAAGTTTAAAACAAGTAAATATACACTTTCCTTTATATTTACTAATACTAGTAGCATAAGGATTAAAACCAATGTTGACTGAGAGAGTGAAGCTCTGCTTTAAAGTGGAACTTTACCCATAACAGCCTGGTTAAAAATAATATTCTTTAGTAAGGAACATACATTCCACATTAATATTTGTGCTACCAAAATGTGTGTGTGCTGTAAATTGCCTCCAGCATTGCTCCTGTTTCTTCTTGCTGGAGGCCGGCATTTTGCTGAAGCTCAGAGTCCCTAAACAGCAAATCATAAAGTGGAATTAAACCCATCAATTTAATGGTTTCAAAAAACAGCTACATTCCTGGAATGCCAGGATTGCTAGCTGTCACATTTGCTTGTGTCCTCAACCAAACTGTCACACCATGAAATCGTTGGTGTCATAACAGATCACATGTGTAGCACCATGGCAGTTACAGATCAAATAGAAGCAGCTTTCCTGGCTGTAAAG
Source organism: Pelophylax lessonae (assembly GCF_965119305.1). Lineage (NCBI taxonomy): Eukaryota > Metazoa > Chordata > Amphibia > Anura > Ranidae > Pelophylax > Pelophylax lessonae. The sequence continues at coordinate 322,545,433 of NC_138769.1, forward strand.
GATAGGAGTGTTTTTTCTGCGTCAAGGCTGTGAGCCGATAGGCCTCCACAAACTTGGCAAAATAGACGGAGCATGTGCTGTATTACCAGATTTTACACAGTATAGACATTTATTGTTAAAGTTTTACATCGCTATACCTGCAAAAGGGGCCAGCCTGGAGTCATCCAGCAGGACTTAAAGTGGTAGTATACTCCACCATTAAACTTTTACCTACAGGTAAGCCTATAATAAAGCTTACCTGTAAGTGAATATCTCCTAAACCTGCACAGTTTAGGAGACATTTGCACTGCATGTATGCGATGCACACTAGCTCATTATGCCTTTGTCTTGCATGTTTTTTTTTTTTGTTGTGAGGATACAACCGCTTTAATTTTCTGATTAAAGTTCCACTTTAACTGTGACTCAGAGTTCTGATGCATTTCCATGTTGTCAGTCTAGGCGCCTTATTTGCCAATAGAGAGGTAGCCATGTTTTCTGTTTAACCATTTGCCTGGAGTTAGGCTTTAAACATTGTAAGTGTATATTGTTGTGCATCTCTTTATTAAATTAACTTTTATCAAACTTTAGTTTTTGGTACCATGCAGTTGTTTCAGTATACACTGCTAATGATATTTTTTTCTGTAACACCAGGCAGCATACTTGACCAAGGTCTAGACAGCCTCCTTCATCGCTTGCGTGGTTTATGTGACAACATGGAGCCTGAGACGTTTGCCGACCATGAGAGTGTGTACTTGCTAAAAGGCCAGCAAGCCAGCCCCTTTGTACTTCGTGCCCGACGGCCTCTTGACCGACCAGGATCTCCATGGCACCTCCGTTATCTTGGACAGCCAGAGGCAGGAGACAGAAGTCGTCACACATTGGTCAGGAACTGTGTTGATATTGCAACCTCAGAAGTCCTGCCTGAATTTCTACTAGAAATGGGCTTCAGAATGGACCATGAATTTGTAGCAAAAGGACATTTGTTTCGTAAAGGAGCCATGAAAATAGCTGTATTCAAAGTATTCCGTGTACTAGTGGCAGGAACAGCTGAGGGGGCTGAACCATTGTCTCTTTCTTACTTGGTTGAGCTTAGTGCTGTGGCTCCAGCTGGACAAGACAGTGTAGCTGATGAGGTCAGGAGCTTTGCAGAACAACTAAAACCACTGGTGCAGCTGGAAAAAATTGACCCAAAACGTCTTATGTGAGAAGGATGGTAACTACTATGACACGGGTTTAACATGATATACGCTGCCAGAGCTTCCTAAATGGTGATAAAAGATCAGACCATTACTTATTTTTGGACTGTTTACAGGCTTTTATTAAACAAATATTTTTTTTTTTTATGCTTGTCATATTTTATTTTTATTTTAGTACACCTAAAGCTAAGGGTTACATTTGGGAATGCTCCAAAAAACAATGTGTGACCACCCTTCTCCTGCGCTTGGTATCCAAACCCCTCTACAACACTCCTCACGGGACTGACAACTGGCTTCTCAGATGACTGGGGTAGTCCACCGGTACTAGAAGCAAAGAAAACAAAAAAGGGCGCACCGACCTAGCGCATTATCCTCAATAAAAGGCTTTATTATGTAACATTAAAAAATGGCTACTCACAGACGTAGATAAAAGTATATCATATCAAGCTAGATTGCTCAAATGTCCGGGTTTAGTCCACATAATCGTCCATAACCGATGAGATGACGGCTGACGCGTTTCGAGGTCTAGCCTCTTCCTCAGAGCCACTGTGTCATGGCTATCTCCTTGGTTTAAATAGTGATGTAGTGATCCAGTCCCTACCCCCAGGTGGGAGTGTCCCCTCCCCCGGGGGAGTGGCCAGAGCACCCCCTCACTCCCTCTTATGACATCATTAGTAGTATACAGTGGCATAAATCGATCATGCAGTTGCAATACAAATGCTAAAATTGTGTATACATGTAATTAAAATCATATGCATAAAAACAATACAAATAAAAATCAAAATAAAACCCACCATGAACAGATACAAAAGACTGATAGGACTGCTTACTCAGTGCGCATAAAAACATTATAGATGCTCCTTGGACCGACAATGGAGAGCAGCTAGTATGATCACTGTTTGGTAGTATCCCCCATATTTTTCTTTATTACCTTTGCCGATCCGCTATGATGTCTGGAGTGGTCAGGGCCACACCAGATATGTACATGACCACGGATGCTCAAATCCTCTGCATTTATACATTTACAGAGTATGGGAGGCCTGTAAAGTTTTTAGCTTTTGGATAGGATAGGGAAGAGTTAACACCCCTATAGGTTTGTTTTGTTTTCTCTCTGTGATTCATTATGGAAGTTTCATATCCCTTTCTGTCCCAGAGACAAAACAGGAAGTAGGAGAAAATCTTTCCAAAGCTAAAGGAAATTCTGAGACAGTTGTCACCTGTACAAGTGCTTCCCTGGAAGATTTCCCCTCAGATCCTGTTCCTGAATCCAAAATCTTGGATTTCCAAACATTTTCTGTACTAGAGACTATGATTACCAGGATAAATAGAAAGGGAGCTCCCCAGTGATGGAGACAATCGGCAATAAAATCTAACAGGGATTTTTAGAACTTTCTCTCTCTATCCAAGACAAAATAGAAATGTTTTGGCTGTGCTTTACTCTTTATCACCTGAATAATTCAAAGAAAACTGAAAGACTTTAATCCAATAGAGAGGCTCATGAAAATACCTTTACGGTAGTGGTCCTCATACTACAGTCTGTGGGTATTCTCTATAAACAATGCCAACATTGGTGTCAGTGGGCAGTTAGCAGGTGAAGCAGCTGCCTCAATATTCACCCAGCCCTGCCAGCAGCCTTTATACTGTACATGACGTTTTTGAAAGGACAAGATATGCCCTTCTCATATCATCCTATACGCATCCGGGGTATTCTTAAGAGCTTTTGATAAATCCTGCTTTGTTGTCCACTAATGTCAAACTTGCAGGTATTTAAAAGGTGGTCAAATTTCTAATTTCACCTTAAAGTAACAATAATTAATTTTTGTTTAAAATAAACAAGAGGTAATACCTGCTCTGTGCTACAATATTGCACAGAAACGTCCCCCTATCTCCTCTATGGCAATTCCCCTCTGGCATTGTCCAGGTCTCTCTCCTCCAGGTGCCTCCTTAACCACTCCAGGACCGGAAGGTTTTACCCCCTTAATGACCAGGCAATTTTTTGCAATACGGCACTGTGTTAATTTAACAATTGCGCGGTCGTGCAACACTGTACCCAAATAAAATTGATGTCCTTTTTTCCCAGAAATAGAGCTTTCTTTTTGGTGGTATTTGATCAACTCTGCGGTTTTTATTTTTTGTGCTATAAACAAAAAAAGTGACAATTCTGAAAGAAATTTATATATTTCTCTTACGTCCTCCGACAGTCGCCGCCTCCTTCCAAGTCCTCACCAATGGGTATTGACCTTTGCTCCGTAGGAGTAGCTAAGCAACAAGAATTGTTAATACAAAAGCTTTTAGCATAGACACGCCCCTAGGGGCTGTCCCCTCAGTCAATACCTCCCTGCACCAGCATTCCCAACTCAGTTTGATCTTGCCTAGCTTAGGAGTAGCTGGCTTTCCTGTGCTGGGGCTCAGTCTCGCCCTTCTACCCTTTATTTGATTTTATTTCAAGTATTTTTTCTCTTTTCTTTACTAGCTGTTATTTTGTCAGCCTTAGTTTAGGGATCTTCAAATGAAGAATCGTCATGCGGAGCTGGGTCTCGGACTGGCCACCCTGGATCCCAGGGCTGAGAGCCAGATGGATCCCCAGCCTGCCATCGAGCGTTCAGCTTAGGTTTTACCCTGGCACATTGAACCTGTTCGCTGCAGGGATGCTGCCTGTGAGGTCTCAGTCTGTGGCTGTGTAGTACCCCCCATGTCTGTGTAACTGCGGGCTCCCTGTCAGATCCTTGTGTGGCTGCACTGCCTGTGGGCTGCGAGGGGGGGCCATCCTGCTCTGCTGTGAATTATGCTCTGGGTGCAGTTTTTGTGTGCAGACATGTGTGTGTGCGGTGGTCGCTGCGGCGATCCGCCATTTTCTTTGCCTAAATACTGTGACCGGCCCTGTCCCTGTGCAGCGCCGTGTTTTGGCGCCATTCGCCGCCATTTTGGCGGGCGGTGCTCGGCCGAGCGCATGTCGGCGCCATTTTACTGTAGCCTTCTCCCCCAGCCGAGCGGCCATTTTGCCGGAGCCTTCATAGGCTATATCAGTCAGCCAGCATTGCATCACTTCCTCTTTCTCTGGGAACAGCGATCGGTGGCAGCAGTCTGGTGTGCTCTCTCCAGGTTTTTACCTTCTTGTCCTGTCATTCCTTGCTCAGTGTTATCTATCCCTGGGGGGTCGGTGCATACAGCAGTGTGCGGTGGGCTGCGCTCGCCGTGGTATTAAAGGGCCAGTACCTTTATTACTTTGCTGTGCTGGGGCATGGATTCTCAGGATAGCAAGTTTCCCCCCGCCCTGGTGGGGGACCAGGGGGCTGCTGCACCCCCCGATGGGGCCGATCTGACCGCTGTAGTGGCTTCCTTAGTGTCTCAGGTGCAAATGCTGATGGCTGAACGATCCGCAAAAAGGGCCAGGGTGTCCGTTTCCTCTGATTCAGAGGGCGATGTGGCTGCTGTGGCTGGCGTACCCTTCTCGGGGTCCCGCTCATCTTTGGACCTTCTGGGGTCCGAGGGGGAGGCGGAGATGGAGGGGGTTGATGTTTCTCCCCCTGGCTCGCCTGAAGAGCTTGCACTCATGAATGAGCTGATTGCTTCCATAAAGGATACCTTGCACCTGGAGGATGAGCCTACTCCTCCTGCTAGGGTGTCCTCTTTTGGAACGCAGAGGACTCGCAAATCAGCGCAGGTTTTTCCCTGTCCTGCTGAATTTCACCATACGGTTAATGAACAGTGGCGCAATTTGAAGAAGCCCTTTACTGTGCCAAATAAGTTTAAACTGCTTTATCCGTTTGCACCCTCCACCGACGAGCGTTGGTGTGTGGCGCCTCAGGTGGATCACGCGGTGGCCATTTTGAACAAGGCGACTGCGGTGCCTTCTGAGGATACCCCGGTTTTCCGGGACCCTACGGACAGGAGAATTGAGTCTCTTGCCCGTCTTGCCTATATGGTGGCTGGTTCTATGCTGAAGCCTATTTTTGCTTCCATTATGGCGGCACAGGCTGTTGCAGATTGGACGAAGATGCTTAGGCGCACCTTGGTGGCTGATTCAGCTTCACCTACCACGTTGGCTATGGTGGACCAGATCCATCAGGGTGTCCTGTACTTGTGTGATGCGGACTTGAATTTAGCTCCCTTGGCTGCGCGCCTGTCCAGCGTGGCGATACTGAACCGTCGTCTGATTTGGCTGAAGAATTGGTCGGTCGACCAATCTTCTCGCAAGACACTGGCGGATTTTCCCTACGCGGGATGTCGCCTTTTTGGCGAGGCTTTGGATACTCTGATAAAGGGGGATACGGGGGGCAAGAGTACTCTCCTGCCCCAGTCCCACAAGCATAAGTCCTTCCGTGGAAAACGAAATTCCTCGTCTAGGCCCTCTCAGGGGTCCTTTCGTACCTTTCGGTCACAGTCCAAGGGCAAGCCCTTCAAAGGCCAAGGCTCTCAGAAGAAGCCGTGGGCGGGGAAGCCGAAGTCCGTCCAGTCCGGTTCAACTTCCCACACCACTTCCGCCTGAAGGGGCGCCCTCACCCGTTTCTGGGGTGGGGGGACGTCTGCGCGGTTTCCTACAACCTTGGCTGACCCGCATTCGGGACAGATGGGTTCAGGAAATCGTTCGATCTGGTTACAAGATCGAATTTCTCTCTCGGCCGGCGGGCAGATTTTTTCCCCTCAAATCTTCAGCTGTCTCCGGAGCGCTTGCAGGATCTGCACCTGGCGGTGCGGGACCTGCAGGCCCAGGGGGTGGTGGTTCCGGTGCCTCATCGGGACAGATTTCGGGGGTTTTACTCCAATCTGTTCACTGTGCCCAGAAAGGAGGGCAAAGTGCGTCCGATTCTGGACCTGAAAGCTCTGAACCGCTTTGTGCAGGTGCGCAAGTTCCGCATGGAATCTCTGCGATCAGTGGTGGCTGCCCTGAGTCCGGGGGAATTCATGGCCTCCATCGATCTGAAGGATGCATACCTACACATCCCCATTTTCGAGGGTCACCAGAGGTACCTTCGATTCGCCATTGCGGAGGATCATTACCAGTTCGTGGCGTTACCTTTCGGTCTCGGTTCGGCTCCGCGGGTTTTTACCAAGGTGCTGGCGCCAGTTCTGGCCCTGTTGAGAGCACAGGGCATTGCTGTCTTAGGGTATCTGGACGATATCCTGATACGGCCAAACGCCAGTCAGAGCCTGGTGACCGACCTCTCCACCACGATGCGGACTCTGCAGGAGTTCGGTTGGACCATAAACATTCCGAAGTCGACTCTGTGTCCTTCGGTTCGTCTTCCCTACCTGGGAATGATTCTGGGCTCTGTCCAAGCGAAGGTTTTCCTACCGGAAGACAAGCTTCGGACTCTTCAGGACGAGGTCAGGTCCCTCAGGGACAACCGGCAATCGTCTCTCCGGACATGCATGAGATGTCTAGGTTTGATGGTCTCGGCCTTCGAGACGATCCCCTTTGCCCAGTTTCACACGCGGAGTCTCCAAGCAGAGATTCTTGCCGAGTGGGACGGGCGGCCGCAATCCCTGGATCTGCGGATCTCGTTGAGCCACAGCACCAGAAGGAATCTTCTGTGGTGGCTCTAGTCCCCGGCGGTGTCGGGGGGCAAGACTTTTCGTCCATTGTCGTGGACGGTGCTCACCACGGATGCCAGTCTGTCGGGCTGGGGTGGTGTTCTGGGCGTTCTGTCCGCCCAGGGAACTTGGTCGGGGGAGGAGTCCTCCCTTCCGATCAACATTCTGGAATTGAGGGCGATAAAGCTTTGCCTTCTGAGATGGACGTACCGGCTTCGGGGCCGTCCAGTTCGGGTTCAGACGGACAATGCCACCGCGGTGGCCTACATCAACCACCAAGGGAGCACCAGGAGTGCCCGAGCGGCTCGGGAAGTAGCCGACATTCTGTCTTGGGCCGAGACGCACGTCCCGGCGATAACGGCAGTTCACATTCCGGGGGTGGAGAACTGGCAGGCGGATTATCTGAGTCGCCAGACCCTGGACCAGGGGGAATGGTCCCTTAACCCGGATGTCTTCCAGATGTTGTGCGCGAAGTGGGGTTCCCCAGATGTGGACATGTTCGCGTCTCGTCTGAACAACAAAGTGGAAAGGTTCGTGGCAAGGACGCGCAACCCTCGGGCAGACGCCTCGGACGCGTTAGTGGCGCCGGTCTTGGTACGCAGACCTCGTAAATCTGGCGGTCGATGCTCCGTGGCGTCTACCGCTTCGAGAAGACCTCCTGTCTTAAGGGCCGATATTCCATCCTGCTTTACAGTCGCTGGCTTTAACGGCCTGGCTGTTGAAAGCCAGGTCCTGCAGGATAGGGGTCTCTCCCCTGAGGTCATTCCCACTTTGATCAAGGCTAAAAAAGCCTCTTCGGGGAAAATTTACTACCGTACTTGGAAGGCGTATTTTGCTTGGTGTGAGTCCAGGGGGTATTCCCCTCGCTCATACTCGGTGTTGAGAGTGTTGGCTTTCCTTCAAACGGGTGTGGACCAGCGTTAAGCGTTGGCCACGATTAAGGGTCAGATTTCTGCGCTGGCCGTTCTCTTTCAACGTCCGGTGGCGTCTAATTCATTGGTTAGCACCTTTGTTCAAGGGGTGCGACATTTGGCCCCTCCTAGGAGGAAACCTTTGCCTCCATGGGACTTGAACTTAGTTCTGTCCGTGTTACAACAGGCTCCCTTTGAAAAGATCAGGGAGATCTCGTTGTCTCTGTTGTCCAAGAAGGTTGCCTTTTTGGTGGCGATCACTTCGGCTTGCAGGGAGTCGGAGCTGGCGGCTTTGTCCTGCAACTCTCCCTACCTGGTGATCCACAAGGATAAGGTGGTCCTGCGACCTAACCCATCTTTTCTTCCGAAAAGGATCTTGGAATTTCACCTAAATGAAGACATTGTCTTGCCTTCGCTCTGCGTGAAGCCTAAGCATCCGAAGGAGGTTGCCTTACATTCCTTGGATGTTGTCCGGGCGATCAGGGTTTACCTGTCGTCCACTGAGCCTTTTCGCAAGTCGGATTCCCTCTTTGTCCTTCCTGAGGGACCTCGGAAGGGCATGGCGGCGTCGGCCGCGACTATCGCCAAATGGATTAGACAAAACATTGTGCAGGCCTATGCCTTGAGGGGGAGGGTTCCTCCCTTCCCTGTAAAAGCGCACTCTACCAGGTCTTTGAGTACGTCTTGGGCTTTCCGGCATCAGGCTTCTGTGGCCCAGGTGTGTAAGGCGGCGACTTGGTTGTCTGTTCACACCTTCTCAAAGTTCTATATGGTGGATGTTCAGGCATCGGCCGATGCCTCCTTTGGCCGTAAAGTTCTCAGTGCGGCAGTGCCTTAGGGACCCTTGTTTTTGGGTCCTTGGCTGTTGGGGTGTTTTACCCCTGGGTTGCTTGTTTTTTTCCTGGGTTGTTGCTCCTGTTGAGCACGTTTTCCTGTTGCCCAGTTGGTTCTCTTACTGTGTGTAAGGTTCCTTTCTCTGATGTGGGTACTGCGTTGCTTTTTCTGCGGCTGCGTCTCCCACCCCTCAGGTCTACACTGCTTTGGGACATCCCATTGGTGAAGACTTGGGAAGGGGCGGCGACTGTCGGAGGACGTAAGAGAAAACGGAATTTTTGTAAAATCTTACCGTAAAATTCCTTTCTCTGAGTCCTCCGACAGTCGCCGTCCCCCGCCCCTCTTTTGGGGTTTTTGTGTACTCTTACTGCTATGCTACCAAACTGAGTTGGGAATGCTGGTGCAGGGAGGTATTGACTAAGGGGACAGCCCCTAGGGGTGTGTCTATGCTAAAAGCTTTTGTTATTAACAAATCTTGTGCCTAGCTACTCCTGCGGAGCAAAGGTCAATACCCATTGGTGAAGACTTGGGAAGGGGCGGCGACTGTGGGAGGACTCAGAGAAAGGAATTTTACGGTAAGATTTTACAAAAATTCCGTTATTTCGATGCCATTCATTTTCAATGGCACCTAAGAGCAGTGCAGTTTTGCCCCGATAAATTGCGCAGGCAAACTACAACTCACAAAACTTGTCGGCAAAAAGAAGCTCCTGCTTCTTTTTGGCCGACAAGCTTTGCATGTTGTGGTTTGTTGCGCAATAATTGCAGCAAAACCACACTGCATTGAAAATGAATGGCATCCAAATATGAGTTTTGCGATTGTAGTGCAATCTCAGTGATTCTGCCCGAGATCCCAAAACGCCAAATGCCAATGGAGCCCTAATATTTGCCAAACATACATGGATTATGACAGAAGATCTGATAGCTGTCTTTTTAGCGTAAGCATTTAGAGGTTGTAATTTCTGCCTTCAGTCTAAACAAAACATCATTGGCTGGGTTCACAAATAGCATCTCACTAACACGCTTTTTTTTTTTTGGACACCCTTCTGGTTGCAAATGTTGTATACCAACCATAGAGACTTTACAGAATGAAGGAAGATATTGGTGGCTAGTGCTACCAGTACTGTAATGGTTTCTTCCTGGTACTTGTTTCATAACCCCAGTATTCCAAGCAACATTTCGATTTTTTTTTTTTTCCATTCTATACATGGCCATGTTTACTGTGTGTAAAAGTTGAATTACCAGTGTTATGTTATGGAGAAAAGGAGAGGTCAAAAGAGTACCTAGAAGAATTCCAGCTGATAGTTGTAGCATTTGGAAGTGGAATTTTTGTGTTGGTTCATGAAAGTAATGGTTATGTGGGATGTTGACTAAGGGCAGTGTTATGAATTCATAAGAAATGTAATGATATTGGAGTTCAACTACCAGCAAATCAGGCCAGGCTGTGACCATAGATACACAGGTGTTTCAGAGATCAATGGTAGATTAGTGACCTACACATCTGATGTAAAATCACAATAATGTTAGCTTACTGCTTTACTCGGTCAATATGCAGCATGCGCACAGTGAAGTACTGAGCGCCACTAAAGCTGGGAAGCCTTGCTGTTTTGCAGTTAACCCCTTCCGAAAACAAAAATGCAGTATAATACAACCTACGAGTCTAAGGCCTCATTCACTAAAATGTACAGCTTAAAGTTTTGAATGCATATAAATGCATCACTATAGGAATCAGTGGACATATACAGCTTCAACTACAAACTAAAATGTGTAACGCATGTAGCAGCATACATAAAAGTAGGAGACAGCTGTGTCCAAGGCTGTATCTATCTGTAGATGTTACACATATACATGTGTAAAGTTATGCACGCGTCAAGTCAATAGAAGGATTGAATAATGCACACAACCTACATTTTATTTCCAACCCAACCTATTCCTTAAAGCAGCTGGATAATTCCTTATTCCCCTGGATAAAAAGTAAGTCAATAAACCAACACTACACCCTTTTTTAGTACTAAATAAATTATTCACTTTTAGTGGGATAATAAATCTCCACCAATCTGCAGATGTTTTTAAATAATATTACATCCCTACAGTGCTACAATAATAAAATATATCAGTGAGATAACAATTCACATATATTTCTGCAAAAATAAAAGCCAAAAACGTGACCAAAACTCACACGCCAACAATAATGTGTTATCAACTCAAAAACAATACAATATAAGGTAACTGGGTATAATTCTTTTTATCACTTCTGGACCGAAAGATTTTCCCTCTTAATGACTCTTAACGATTCGGCACTGCGTTATTTTAATGGACAATTGCGTGGTCGTGCGACGATTTACCCAAATAAAATTGATGTCCTTTTTTTTTCCCCACAAATAGAGCTTTCTTCTGGTGGTATTTGATCCCCTGTGCGATTTTATTATTTTTATTTTTTGCGCTTTAACCACTTGCCGACCGCCCACAGTATATTTACAGCGGCAGTCAGCCCCGTACAGGCAAAGTGATGTAGTACTACGTCGCTAGCCTGAGAGCCTCTAGGGGGCGAGCGCGCGCCCCCGCTCGTTCCCTAACATGTTCGCGCGTGTGACCGGCGGACCCGATGTCCACCGGTCACTCGTGCTCTCCCGGTGGAGAGGGAGAAAGGCAGGCGGCTAATGTAAACAAAGCCGCCTGTCATTCTCCCTGATGTAAGAACAGAGATCATACGATCCTGCTATGTAGGATCGTATGTCTCTGTGGTTACATCACTAGCCACACCCCTTTACTGTTAGAAGCACGCCCCTAGGGACACACTTAGGCTGGCCATACACTATACAATTTTCTTGTTCAACTTTCCTTTAGATTTACCAAAACCATGTAATGTAGGGTCAAACCTAAACGCTTTCAATTTGTATGCAATCAGGCAGGCCCTTGCACTACATAGTTTAAGGTAAATCTAAAGGAAATTGAATAAGAAAATTGTATAGTGTATGGCCAGCCTTAACCCCTGCATCACCAATAAAGTTAACCCCTTCCCTGCCAGTGTAATTTTTACAGTAACAGTGCATATTTATAGCACTGATTACTGTAGTAATGTCACTGGTACCCCCAAAAGTGTCAAAAATGTCAGTCAAGGGTCCGATCTGTCTGCCGCAATGTCGCAGTCCCGCAAAAAAAAATCGCAGATCGCCGCCATTACTTGTTAAAAAAAAAAACACCAAAAATTACAGAAATCTTTCCCTTGGTAAACGCAATAACTTTTGCGCAAACCAATCAAAATACGCTTATTGCGATATTTTTTTTTTACCGAAAAAATATGTAGCAGAAAACAAATTGGCCTAAAATGATAAAAAATTTTGATTATTACATTTTTTTGGGGGGGAATTTCATATAAAAAAAATGTGAAAAATATTGTTATTTTTTCAAAATTGTCGCTCTTTTTTTGTTTATAGCGCAAAAAGTAAAAAGCGCACAGGTGATCAAATATCACCAAAAGAAAGCTCTATTTGTGGGAAAAAAAGGACGCAAATTTCGTTTGGGTATGGCGTTGCATATGACCGCGCAATTGTCAGTTAAAGTTGCACAGTGCCGAATCGCAAAAAGTGGCCCAGACGTTAGACAGCAAAATCCTCTGGTGGTAAAGTGGTTAATATCAGTGCTGCAAATGTGATCATCTATTACAGCAGTCATTTGATGGCTTACAGTTCTTTAAGTGCTAAACTAAGCAAACTAGTACCTGTACCAGTTATTCTTAAAGGCAAGCCTTGGATTTAAAGTGGTTCTAAAGCCTAAGCATTTTTACCATAACGCATTCCCTGCATTAAGGTAAAAAATGTTTAGGTAATGTTATTGGCCCCTTACCCTCCCTTACACTTACCTGAGTCCTCACTCAGCACTGTGTCCATCTGTAGCGGATCTCTCTGCTCTCACTTTGTTGGGGCAGCAGGAGCCATTGGCTCTTGCTGCTGTCAGTCAAATCCTGTGACAAGGGAGTGGGTGGTGGGGCCCAGCTGATGTTTGTATCTACGGATGCAGGCAGCACAGCTTGGGATCAAGCCCACAGGTGTGCCACCATGGGAAGTGGCTACCTATGGTGGCACACCGAGAACAGGAAGAGCCAGGAGTAACGGCAGGAGACACAAAAATAGGAGGATCAGGGCCACTCTGCAATTCCTAGCCACAAAGCAGGAAATGTATCGTGTTGGATATTTACAATATTTTACAATTCCTTTACCTGTTTTGGGAAATTGGTAGGTTTAGTTCTGCTTTAATATCTCATGCTTGTTTGTGGTACATGTGAATACCATGTGCTCAACAAACCTATATGGTCTCTTATTTCTAAAATGGCCATAAAATGCCACGTGTTAGCAGGATGAGATACTGCTGGCAGCCCTCTCCTCTCAGTTCCTCCTCCAGTTAAGGTTTGTTTTATTTAATTTAGCACTATTAAGGGTGTAGCTCTTGTTTACTGACTTATTCACTAGAAGGATTGCATGCGTCTAAACACATGTACACTATATTGTCAAAAGTATTGGGACACCTGCCTTTACATGCACATAAATTTTAATGGAATCTTAGTCTGTAGGGTTCATTATTGAGTTGGCCCACCCTTTGCACTATAACAGCTTCAACTCCTCTTGGAAAGCTGTCCACAAGGTTTAGGAGTGTGTCTATGGGAATGTTTGACCATTCTTCCAGAAGTGCATTTGTGAGGTCAGGCACTGATGTTGGATAAGAAGGCCTGACTTGCAGTCTCCACTCTAATTCATCCCAAAGGTGTTCCATCCAGTTGCCTGCCAGTCAAATTCCTCCACCCCAAACTTTCTTATCTATGTCTTTATCGGCCTTACTTTTCATGTGCATGTAAAGGCAGGTATCCCAATACTTTTGACAATATAGTGTACTTCAGGGTTAGTATTGTATGCAGGATCCTCTGCTAGCCATGCCAGCAGGAACCTGCATTCCATGAAGAAAATATGAAAATGATTGTGTTAATGAAGCCCTAGATGGGATGACTGAATTAATTTTCTTTATTTTTCATTCATCTTCACCAGATGATTTTACCAGAAACGCACTTTCTCTCCTAGGGTCACAGTGCACATTCATCATATTGTATCTGTGAAGCAGAAATGTGGTCATTCTAGGCAGCTTTCCTTATTTTGACTACAAACATCCCTCCTCTTCTTCATAGGATGGGGGAGGTGTTTTCTAGTCCACAGAGGCAACTAGGAACAATAAAGAGAGCACATAAAGTTTTCAGCTGACAAGTTTACTGGCTGGATCAACAGCAAACCAGAGACATCTTCATATGAGGTACATGGGAGGCCTAAAGGATGTGTATCTGATGACCAAGGAAGATTATATGGGTATGCTGTATCTGACAAAATAGGTTGTTTTATCTGGTGAAAATCTTTTGCATGGGGTGCAAACACACTGATGGATAGGAAGATTGACCATCACATTGGTGATTTTGAGATTGCACCTGCACAATTTATGTTTCTATTGGTTTATCTATTTAATACTACACTATGGGTGTTTTTTTTTTTTTTTGCTTTATACACCTCTGAGTGAAAGCAAGACATGAAGAAGAATCTTTGAAACTTTGGTCACGTAGGGAGGAGTGAGACACCTAGTGGCTGTTTTCATTATTGCACAAGCTTAACATGACCCATTGGTATACAGGCATACCCCGCTTTACATACACTCGCAAGCATGGGCATACCCGTGAGTGTACGTAAAGTGCCTCACAAGTACAAACATTCCCGGGCCGTGCAGCCGCAGTATAGCCTAGAAGAGGCGGAGTTGCAAGGCTGCAAGTGCAGAGGCCAAGTTCCTGCCCGGTGTTGCCAGTCCACCAGCCAGTACGGAGATGCCCGTCAGCCAGCCCCGAGTTGCCATCCCACAGCCAGCTCAGAGTTGCTGTCTGCCCACCCAAAAAACCTAATTGTAAGTGGAGTACTGTAGCATACAGTACTGTACAAGTGATTGGGAATAAACATTAGAGCAAATGTACCTGTACAGCATATTTTATTGTCAGTGGGGAAAAAAATTCCCCTGCATCAGTGGTGTCAGTCTGAGGAGGACCAATTTGACATCTATGTCAGTGGAAAGAAGGAGGGAGGGAAATTGGGATCTGTTGGGTTCATATATTTAAAGGGATCTGGGGGAGCTCTGAGGGAGGAAGGGGGCTGAATGGCTCTAAGGGAGGGAGGAACTTAGGGGCTCCTGAGGAGTTCTCAGGAGGGGAGGTCTAGATACTGTAGAGCGCAAAGTGTGCAGTGTGACACAGCCAAACATAGGCAAAGCTATCAAATGGGGCATCCAAAACGCGCTGCAGTGAAAATTGGGCACGCATTTCATAGTGTACCTTTAAACACAAAATACTCTGTAATTACAGCCACAATGGACACAACCAGGGACACCATAAGTTCCATACTAACAAAAGCAGAAAAATGTCTGAGAAAAAACAGTACCATGCTGACAAAACAAGAAACCTGATGATGTCACAGAGTTATTTGTAAAATAAGGCTGGGCTGTAAAACAATACCATATATACAGGGGCATACCTAGAGCATTTGGCACCCAGGGCGAATCCTATATCTGGAACCCCTCACCCCAGGCGGGCAGGCGACACACTGCACATTGACGTTGTGTGTAGTGCCTTCACGCACTGTGGCCCGGAACCCGAAAGAATCCTCCTCCTTCTGCTCCCCCCAGAAACCAGACCCCTACTCTGCAAAAACGGCACCGACTGACCTGAGGCGCCAGACAGAAATACATGTAACTGGCAGTGGCACACTTGTGCTACTGCCAGTGGCGTCACTAGGGTTGGTGTCACCTGGTGCAATAAACCACGGTGTCATTCCCCCTCCCAAAAAATTATTTTCCTGTTTTCTGAAAGTGCTAGGGGGTCCTAGCAACCAATCGCCTGCTCATTAACTAGCAAGGTTAACTCCGGCAGCGCCCGCTGTTTATTCAGGGCTCGTGAGTCTCTCTCTTCCGTTCTGCTTGAAACAGTTCCTCCTGCTCTGCTCTCCTGTGACAGTGATCAGCGGAGGCAATCCAGCGGCCGGCCCCGGGTGTCACCCTGGTGCTCCCTGACACCCCCTAATGTGTGGCACCTGGGGCAGACCGCCCCCCCCCCCCCTGTTGGTACGCCACTGCATATATAGTTACATTTCTGGTGGCTTGTATCTTCAATCGTCACTGTGTAGAATGACTGTTCTTACCACTACATGCTATGGTTCCCTCTGCCTTCTCATTAATCTCTACAAGACATAAGATCTGGCTGGAGGAACCACAGCATGTAGCAGGAAGAGCGGATATTTGACACACCCCAGTATGAGGAAATACTGCAAATTTTTTAGAGGTAATAAATATACATGTGCATGCATGGGAGTGACCTAGGGTGCCCACGTGTCCCGGATTGCCCAGGACTGTCCTGCAATTGGCATGTTTGTCCTGGGTCGTGAGCACCTTCATTCTGGGACAATACAGTTTCCCAGAATGAAATAGAAAACACAGCCACCCTAGTTAGCCAGAGTGAGGCCTGCACCTAGTGCTGCTTGGCTCCAGTCTCCACCCACCCCCTCCTTCTCTGGTCTTATTTTGGCGGCATGCAGAGGGAGGGAGTGACTTGAAGCAGGGGCTGGCTGGTATGATCTTCTTTACTACTGCTGCACTGCTGGCTCAGAACGGCTGCCCGACTTCTCTCATCCTGCCCGACTGAGGGACCTCACCCACTGGTATAGTAATATAGCAGGTAACACTCACCATCAGAGGGAATAGTAATGCAGGTGACATAGGAAACGGGGGGACAGTAATGAAGGTGACACAGAGAAGTGAAGTGAGGGGATATTAATGAAGGTGACACAGGGAACTGAGGGAATCGTAATTAATCCTTTATTACTATTCCCTCAGTTCCCTGTGTCACCTTCATTACTGTCCCCTCAGTTCCCTGTGTCACCTTTAATAATGTCCCCTCAGTTCCCTGTGTCATCTTCATTACTGTCCCACCATTATGAAAGTGACACAGGAAACTGGGAGACAGTAATGAAGGTGACACAAGGAACTAAGGGGCTATTAATGAAGGTGACACAGGGAACTGAGGGGACAGTAATGAAGATGACACAGGGAACTGAGGGGACACTAATAAAGGTGACACACAGGGAACTGAGGGGACAGTAATGAAGATGACACAGGGAACTGGGAGGACAATATTAAAGGTGACACAGGGAACTAAGGGGACAGTAATGCAGGTGACACAGGTAACTGAGGGGACAATAATAAAGGTGACACACAGGTAACTGAGAGGACATTGATGAAGGAGATAGAGAGAACTTAGGGGACACTGAAGGATACGGATAATTGCCCTCTCCTCCTCTATCTGCCCTCTGGCAGCCTCGTTTTGCAGGGAAGCCTCCCGGGGAGCCGTGCCCTCAACCACTTGTCTGTGTGAGAACTCTGCGGCTGGAACGTTTGTCTAAAAATAAATGTGTAATTTCTTCTATAGAGGGGAAGGTCCTTCAGAAGGAACTGTCTTGGTAGCTTGGCAGTCTCTAAAAAGATCCTGGCAATATGTTTAAAGCAGGTATCTGATTCAGCTTTATCTTTGTCCCCGAATGCCACACTTTGGTATCATCCTAGATTGGGAGAATTTTAGAAGGTGCAGGAGGGATCAAGCTGGGCAAAGTATGGGGTGAAATATGTTCATCAGCTATATGAAGCTGGAAAACTTAAACCCTTTTCAAAACTGAAGGCGGAATGGGGTATACCTAGTTCCTGGCATTTCCAGTATGCGCAACGTAAACACGCTGCGCTGGCTCAATATGGTTTGGGCAATGTGTTCTTTGTTAACACCAAGATAGAAGCTCTTTTGCTGCAACCAGAACACACTAAATTGGTATAACTCGTCTCGGGAATGGTTTTTGTAGAGAGTATGCAATGCTATAAGGCAAGGGAGCTCTGGTTGAGTATAGTTTCTGATTTGACGGAGGAATTATGGGTTGAGGTGCTTGAGACCTATGCTGGCACGATTATTTCTTCGAGAGACAAAATGATACAAATACGATACTTACATCAAACGTATTATACACCGCAGCATCTCTTCAAATGAGTAAATGGGATACAGCCATGTGCCATAAATGTCAAATCAACAGGGGATCTTTTTTACATATGGTTTGGGAGTGTCCTAGAAATTAGGCCTTTGTGGTCAAAGGTGACGGAATTTATAGCTAACACATTTGATCTATCAAACATATGTAGCCCATTAGTTTGCCTTTTAGGGACGCTTGAAGATGAAACGTTGGACACTAGTGTAGCCGGGTCACACGGCTGGCATTGTTCAAACTGTTATTTGTTATTAAAGTTCTGCAAAGACAGTGACTTTGGAGTTATGGGAGATGTAGTCCGGGAGGAGCCAGGATCATAGACTACTGTAAGAGAGACTCTTCTCCCTGGGCATGGGCATCCGCAGGTAGGGGCAAGGGGGGGGGGGGGCAAATGCCCCCCCCCCTGGAATCTCAACTTCTCCTTTCAAGTGATTGTTAAGCCACTTTATACCATCCTGTCTGGTCTGTTTAATAATCCTGTGTGCCCCTGTGTCTGTGTATGTGTTTTTAAAAAAATAAGCCATTCTTTACCAGTTTTCAGAGGGCCGAGCACCGCTCATGTGACCCGTCGGCGCTCTCCTCTCCCCGTCTGACAGCTGCCTGCAGCGGGCAGGGCCAAGGATTCCTCACTGATGTCAGTTGGGAGGGGGAGAGGAGGAGAGAGGCGGTGGGTCATGTGAGCGGCGAGTGGCGCTCTGAAAACTTGTAAAGAATGGCTTATTTTTATAAAACGTAGACACGGGGGCACACAGGATTATTAAACAGACTGTAGACAGGATATGAAACTTTAAATTAAACTACAGTAGGGAGAGAGGGGGAAGAGAGGACAGAGGAGGACAGGAGGGCTGCGGATGATGGAGGCACGTAAACTGACCACAGTGTCAGGGCTCAGCAGCCATGGTATACCGTGGTCAGTTTACAGAGGGGAAAACATAGCCAGGCAGGATCAGCCAGGTATTTTAGGTGATAGAAGGGGCACTGTGCTGTATAACATGCTTTAAGGGAACAGGATCAATGAATAAAAATAAATGCTGCTGTTTGCGCTAAAAAAAAAAAAAATACTAATAATAAGTATAATGACTAAGCCCCTCCTCCTTATGACATTGTTAAAAAGGGGCGGAGCATGGGTGACCTTAAAATGATGCCCCCCCCCTGAAAAAAGTTCTGCGGATGCCCATGTTGCTGGGAGTGTCTTTATAAAGGGGGCAGGGTCGATTCTCGCTCTCTTCCCACGAGGACAGCGCGCTGGAAGGAAGGGGAAGAGCTGCTGCGGATCGCAGGAGAATAGGCCGAGGCCTAGTGGCGGACACCAGAGTTGAGGCGGGCGGTGTGAATGTGTGGAGGAGTCTCAGTGGCGTGACTGAGTGGAAAGTTGCTGGCAGGCAGAAGGAGACACTGAGGCGAGCGGGGCCTGGCTGCAGCGGAGAGCGGAGCTCCTGGTTTGGGTGAGAGACATCCAGTATCTACATCTGCATTAATCGCAGATCTAGGCTGAGTGAGGGCAGCATTACCAAACTGTTTACTGCAACAAGGCCATACTGACATATAGTTAAACCACTGGACACTGCAGTTATACATATAGTGCGAGGTGGGTGAACTAGGCCTCAAGCCCTCTATTAAGTCCTAGGCTGTTAGTTGTTGAGACGCATCAGGATCTGTTTTATCTACATGTCTGTGGATTACAATTTTTGATTGCTTTGGGGGAATACAATTCATCACCATTACCTTTATTGGATTACAATTACTTTCCTTGGATTGCTGGGATTCCCTTGCCGGTGAAGACTGGTGAGGCTTCACTTTCCAGGAGACTCTTGAAATACAGCATAAAGGGGGCCCCTGTTAGTACAGAGTGCACTCTGATAGCAATCTAGCATTGTAATATTGTTTATTCTACATTAAGTTACTAAGTGTAGTTATTCTAATCTGTGCTCACTCTTTAAGTATACTATTATAACTCAATGTGTTTTTACTGTTGCTGAACGCAATCCTAGCATACTTATGCATTTATTTGCATATGTATGTGTGGCTTGTGTTCCAGATCCTGAGTGCTGAACTAAACCTAAATTCTTGGTTGGGAATTCAGGATCTACTTCCTTGGCAACATTTGCATTATCTTTGATTCTATTTGTATACTTTTGTTTATTTCAAAAGTCAAAAGCAGTAAACTGATTCTTCACTGCCATGCTTGTGGTCTCAATTATTTAGAATGACAGAACAAATAGTGTCAGTTGGGTTGGAACAGGCTCAGGGTTGAAGAAGTGAAGAGGATACCCATGCAATAAGCCACCCCCTTGGGGGCAGGGTTACACTAGTACTAAGCTTTTTGTTGAGGCTCTTGTTCTTCTATGTAAGACAATTGATAGCATTAAACTGGGTGCGTACTGATACTCTGGAATTGGCAGCCTGGATAAAATTAGTTAATTCAGATATCAAACTTTATAAGATGACTTATGAGGCTAGAGGGTGCCTGAGAAAATTTAGAAACATATGGTTCAGGTGGGTGGATTCATCTGAACCTGTCACTACTAATCCTTAGAACATAGTAGAGAGGACAATAAGGTGGTAGTGGTATAGAAATAGGTGACTAGTGGGGTGCTCTGCATGTTTCATAGAGTTATCTACTGGGAAAGGCTTGGAGTCTATAGGGGGATATTATGATTCTGGATCAGAAGGCCGGGGGGGTGGGATGGGTCCACTCCGGTAAGGTTGTTGTTGGGTTTTTTCTTTTCTTTTTCTTTTTTGTTCATCCTACCCTGATGTGTTTTCTTGGGGCTGGGTGGAAATTTGTTAGCTTTTTTTGTTAGCTTTTTGTTTTATATTTTTCTTTCTTGTTACATATAATCCCACTAAAATGCTAAATGTGAAGGAGATGATTTAGTTACTCCCTAAGGGGTGGCAATGTGGATACTGTAAGGACTAACTGTGCAGTTGTCTGTTGTAGGTCTGTTAATTTTTCCTATCCAACGTATATTTGTCTTGTGCTTTGAAATATGTCATTTTTTTTCAAATGTCTTATTGTATGACTACTTACATGTGGCAATAAAAATACAAATAAATGTGTCAGAGAGCAGAGCGTCCGCAGAGAGTGTCATCTGCACGCTACGCCCTTCATCACATGACTCCCAGATACTGCACACCATGATCCAGGGGTGTTGTCAGGGGTGTGTTCATGAACGGCAGTTTGGAAATGTGGTCACCCTAGAGCAGGGGTCCTCAAACTACGGCCCGCGGGCCACATGCGGCCTGCCAAAGACATTTATCCGGCCGGCCGGGTGTTTTTGCCGCCGCTGGCCGTCACTTTTTTTTTTCAACATTAGAGACGGACGGTCCAGCAGCCGGCCTTTCATTGGTGGCAGAGGGGGAGGGGGCAGCGGCTGCCGATTGGTTGGCCGGCTGAAGCGCTGGATCATGGGAATTGTAGTCCGACCGCAATCAAGCTCCTGGCTGTGAGAGGAACCGAACAGCGCAGCCGGACTACAACTCCCACCTCCCACTCGGAGGCAGCCAGGGCATGTGGGAGGGGCCGGCTGGATGTGACTTGCGTGCTGACTTATTGGCAGTGAACGTCGGGCACTCGTTCGTGGGAGAGAGAGAGAGCAGAAGACTTCACAGAGCATCACAGCACAGCACAGAGCAGAGGCAGCTTGGAGGAAGTTTGGTTGTTCAATCAAGACTGAGGTGAGACAGACCCTGACACACCAGATGACCCCTACATCCCATGGGCACCAAATGGGCTGCGTTGGCAAAGGGTTCAATGCAGCGCAAAAAAAGTGAAAATTAAAGGTGAATAAATCAATATGCAAATACACAAAAAAATTATATCAGAGATATGGGATATGAAAAACCCACTACAAAATTCTTAACACATGTGATCAGTGACTTATTTCAAGGTGTGATAACGTGCTCAACAATAAGTTTGAAATAGGTGCAAAAATATACTAATAACCCTAATTCCCACGTCATGTCACGGAGTGGCACCTAGTTGTGTTCTTTAAAGACCGCACAGAGCATGTTGCACCTTCTTTCACTGGACACTTGCTTTTTTTTTTTCTTGGAGTTTTTTGGGAATTAGGGTTATTAGTATATTTTTGTACCCATTTCAAACTTATTGTTGAGCACTTTATCACACCTTGAAAAAAGTCACTGATCACATGTGTTAAGAATTTTGTAGTGAGTTTTTCATATCCCATAATATCTTTTTTGATATCATTTTTTTGTGTATTTGCATATTTATTTATTCACCTTTTTAATTTTCACCTTTTTTGCGCTGTGTTGAAAAGTTGATTTAGTAATCACATAGGTAGGAGCAGCTGCATTTTAGGGTTATTGAGGCCCCATAGCGCAGAGAACAAACAGTTTGACAAATGGTTCAATGGGCTACTTGACTGGATTTGCCCCCCCCAGACCTAAGGCTGCCAGCCCTCCCCTGGCTACGCTTGACTGGCTCTCTCTCCCTCAGTTCCCTCACCTGTCCCTCGGCCCCACCCCCAGTGATATTCCTGTGTGCTGGGGATGTAGATCCCCAGCACACGCGCCTCTAAGTAAATGATAGAGGGGTGGTAAAGTGATATGCCTGCTGTTCTCCCGTGCTGGTCAGTGACAGACAGCCGAGGAGTAAAAAACCCAATTTAATTGACAGTGAGTGCATTTTATATTCTGATTGCTATTCAGTTGTATGATGTTGTGTCCTGTATAAGCCCCGGTTCACACTGTTGCGATCTCTGAGCAGTGCGAGTTCAGCCATATGCTTGTATGGCTGAACTTGCATTTGATTCGGAAGAAAAAAGGCACACGTGCCTTCTTTTTTCCTGCAGTGGAATCGGATCGTATGGGTCTTATCACCCATGCGATTAGATTCCTGTGCGAGTTCACACAGGGCAGTGTGAACTGTAAATATGGTGCGGGAACCGGTACGATTACAGAGCCGGTTCCTGCACCGCACCAGTGTGAGCCTGGGGTAAAAGCAGAGTTCCACCAACATGGGCACTGGTGAGGCTGAAATGATGTGGACTGGTAAGGCTACATTGATGAACATTGATGGGCAGTGCAGTCTATATGTCTCTGTGCGGGCAAAGTTATTGCTGGTATATTGTTTTTGTAGCGCTGTGTGTGTGTATATATGTATGTATATATATATATATATATATATATATATATATATATATATATATTTTTTTTTTTTTTTTTTTTCACTAATAGCAATTTGGAATAGTTTTTTAAACTATAGTCCGGCCCTCCAATGGTCTGAGGGACAGTGAACTGGCCCCCTGTTTAAAAA
This sequence comes from Pelophylax lessonae, assembly GCF_965119305.1. Classification (NCBI taxonomy): domain Eukaryota; kingdom Metazoa; phylum Chordata; class Amphibia; order Anura; family Ranidae; genus Pelophylax; species Pelophylax lessonae. The sequence continues at coordinate 322,568,258 of NC_138769.1, forward strand.
GTTTGAGGACCCCTGCCCTAGAGTGACCTCATTAGGACCCGGCCATCCAAGTGACTAAACAGAGCGAATCTGGAAGGAAGACAAGGAGATGATGGCAGCGCCCAAGAACTGACAATACAGCGCAGGAGAGCATTCTTGTGCCAGTGTGTGATGCATACTAGCACATTATCGCATAAACCTGCAGGGGGCTCATGTATATTTTTTTTTTTTTTAGAGTTTACAGTAGTACTGCTTTAAGAGAACACATTTGTTTGACTAAACCTGTTCAAGAATATGTACTGAGTTTTCTTTCCTGAATAACCTCCAAAAACATACATTAAGTGAAGTTCTATTATTGATTATGGTTTTGGGTTACTGTAAAAGCTTTGGAAAAATATTGTGCTCTGCTATGAGGATGTCAGCAGGGGTGCAAAGGCCGGTCAAAGCTGTAATTTTCTGTCCCGTCCTACCAGTTTTAATGTCATTCATTTATATTGTGAAATTGCAGCCAAACACAACACTGAAGCATGTCTACAGAATAATACTGCAAAGGAGACCCGTGGTGCTTAGTTGAAGACCAGGGTTGTTTGCTCTGGGTGTCCAGGTTTAGAAGAAACCGATTCTGGATAATAAAAAAGAACTTTAAAAACTGTAGAAAACTTTACAAAAAAATTAATATAAGTAAAATCTGTTTGCCCATAGGACAATCTTGGTTTTGAATGTAGAAAATTTGGATTGGGGGAAACACTGATTAGAAATGCCCATTACAGAAACTGTAAGACTAAAGGCCCGTACACACGATCAAATTATCGAACGATCTGTCGTCTGTTTTTTGTGGCATGCTAGTCTGATGTGGAAAGTGAAGTGGTTATTTTCATACGAATTTTCCCGTACGACAGAATTCTACTTCAGAAGTGATGTCATGTGTTGGATTGCTTTGTATGTGTTCTTTCATCTCTGAGCATGCCTAGTCTTGCTCTTAAGATTTTTTTCCGTCGAAAACTGTACTAATGAGACGAAAATCGGACGTTGTGTTGACGGACGATAAAAATTGTATAGCCTGCACATTAGGATTTTTTCGGACGAAAAGTCGGAGTTGGCTGTCGAAAGCACCATACTAACAATCCGAAAATCGGCAGATCGGTCGTCGGACGAAATTTCCCTTCAGATTTTCTTATCATGTGTACGGGCCTTTACTCAGAAGAAAACAGGTTTTCTATCCCTCTAGATTTTATTGATATACATATAAAGCTTCTATTCAGGGGAGGACTGGCAAGGGGGGCAGGGTGGCAATTGCCCCCCGGGCCACTCTGAAAAATGGTAAAAACTAGTAAAAAGGCTGCACTCAGGGCTGGATTATTGTAAGGGCCAGACACTGTATACAGCTGTCAGTCCAAAACCAGGTGGGCATGGATGGTGAGCTGATTCCATGGTTCAATAGGCCACTTGACTGGACTTGCCCCCCAGGCCTAAGGCTGCCAGCCCTCCGCTGCTTCTATTTGTTTCAGAGCAAGGACAGACCATAAACTCGAGTCTTCCATTGCAGGTGTTTGGCAGAAGAAGAATATCCGGCATCCAGAGTTAAACAATTAGGTGTGTTTGCTCACAGTATATTAGGTAACAGAGTTTCATCAGACTGAGCCATGGGAACAAAAAACAAGTAAATACCAGAGACATTTTTTAATTCTGTTGCATAGTCAGGCAATTCTAAAGGCACAGTGTGGCAGATATTTGGTACATTTGACTCAGATTTATTAGTGTTAGAGAACTAATAGGTGTTCACCATTTACAAAAAAATAATAAATGCACATCTTTTTACTTTGTAGTCTGTAAAGCATTGCATCCACGAGCAGCAGATTGCGGGTGCAATGCCTGGATCCGGCAGACCATCAGTGCACTGTCTGCCCATCAGTACAAACAAATGGCCACTGCCTCCACCTATAACTGGCCTTTGCAGCAAGGTGCACAAAGAAAATTCCCAGCTCAACTTACCAACCAGCCTGCAACCAACCAAAGTATCCTGTCTAACAGTATGCGCTAAAAACAGGAGTTTAGTTTGCACACATTGAAAATACATGCGTAAGCTGCAAAACAACTTCATGGCACCCCAGTATTATCTACAGTCCTAAATCTATACTTTTTTTAAAAGCCTCTATAGTAGAAGCACATGCATAATAATAGATAGATAGAGGGCAGGTGAATCTGGAGGGAGCCCACCCCTCCATAAAGGCATAGGGGCACCCTGGGTGCCCAGCATATGGCACAATGGCTGCAAAGGTGTCCAGTGTGTCCCCACCAGTATTCCAACAGTATTCCAGCATGCGACAGTTAGTGATGTCACGGGGGGCATTGCCACAGGTAACATCGCCAGGTGGCCCCATCCCTTACCTATTTAAGAACAACGTCAGGCAGCGGAGTATGCAGACGGTGGTAGCCTTTGTCACAAGTGGAGCTTTTTTTTTTTTTCATTTTTTGGGTCCAGCGGTGGCAGGGGGCATTGTTAATGATGATGGATCTACATCAGGGGACATTGTTTTTTATTTTTAATAAAGGAATTGTCAAAAACTGTGTCTGTGTTTTTATTTCTTTTTGACACTTTTTTTGGTGAATGAGTAGGGGCACAATGTACCCCATACTCATTTACATTGAGGTGGGGGGCATCCAGGCCAGGCTGCATGCTCAGATAAGGGTTTAGTATGAATTTTGGTGTGGGGTTTCCCAGTGGCGGCTGGTGCTCAAAATTTTTTTTTGGGGGGGGGGCGCAAACAGAAAAATGTAATAGGCATTGCTTTGCGGCAAAAACGCTGTAAAAAAATTGCGTGACTTTGAGGTCACAAAAGTGTGAAAGCGACCTTCAGTAATCAAGGTATAGTGTGCCCCCTTTAAATGCAGAGTGACCATCATGCCCCCTTCAATGCAGAGTGACCATCATGCCCCCTTCAATGCACAGTGACCAGCGTGCCATGCCCCCTTTCAATGCAGAGTGACCAGCATGCCATACCCCCTTTCAATGCAGAGTGACCCCAGCGTGCCCCCTTTCAATGCAGAGTGACCAGCGTGCCATGCCCCCTTTCAATACAGAGTGACCACAGCGTGTCCCCTTTCAATGCAGAGTGACCAGCGTGCCGTGCCCCCTTTCAATGCAGAGTGACCAGCATGCCCCCTTTCAATGCAGAGAGACCAGCGTGCCCCCTTTCAATGCACAGTGACCAGCATTCCCACTTTCAATGCAGAGTGACCAGCGTGCCCCCTTTCAATGCAGAGTGATCAGCATGCCGTGTCCCCTTTCAATGCAGAGTGACCACAGCATGCCCCCTTTCAATGCAGAGTGACCAGCGTGCCGTGCCCCCTTTCAATGCAGAGTGACCAGCGTGCCCCCTTTCAATGCAGAGTGACCAGCGTGCCGTGCCCCCTTTCAATGCAGAATGACCAGCATGCCATACCCCCTTTCAATGCAGAGTGACCACAGCATGCCCCCTTTCAATGCAGAGTGACCAGTGTGCCGTGCCCCCTTTCAATGCAGAGTGACCACAGCGTGTCCCCTTTCAATGCAGAGTGACCAGTGTGCCGTGCCCCCTTTCAATGCAGAGTGACCAGCATGCCCCCTTTCAATGCAGAAAGACCAGCGTGCCCCCTTTCAATGCAGAGTGACCAGCATTCCCCCTTTCAATGCAGAGTGACCAGCGTGCCCCCTTTCAATGCAGAGTGACCAGCATGCCGTGTCCCCTTTCAATGCAGAGTGACCACAGCATGCCCCCTTTCAATGCAGAGTGACCAGCGTGCCATGCCCCCTTTCAATGCAGAGTGACCAGCGTGCCCCCTTTCAATGCAGAGTGATCAGCGTGCTCCCTTCAATGCAGAGGGACCAGTATACTTACCTGCAGCGGCAGCTTCTCCTCAGTCCCCCGCATCTCCTCGAGTCCTCCCGCCTCCTCCTCGGCCAATGGCATGGGTTCGCCTTTTGGCCAATCAGGAAGAGGGTCTCGGACCCGCTTCCTGATTGGCCAGGAGGAGGATCCGTGTGACAATATCAAATTTTCATTCGCTATTGTCACACAAATGGGTGGGCTAGGGCGCAGTGCTCTGCACCCTGGGTCCACCTTTTTCTGAAGCCTCTTAGAGCCTCTGGCTCTAATCAGGTGATTCAGAAAAAAAAAAAAACCCCATTGAACTCCATGCGTCCGGCGCCCCGCATGTAGATTAGGGGGCCGGACGCATGGATAGGGGGGAGGCGCCCCTGCGCCCCCAACGCACCAGCCGCCACTGGGGTTCCCCTTAAAATCCATACCAGACCCAAAGGTCTACCCGCTGACAGCTGATGACTCATCTGTGGTTAAGGACGCTGGCGGCCCCACTCCTTAACACTGCAGCTACTAAACGTAGCCTACACACTAGGCTAAACGCCGGCAAAAAACACTAAAATATTTGCAGTTTTTGGCTTTCTAGTGTGCATGAGGGCTAACTATGCATCTGTTTAGAATGAAAGTCTGTCTCATCTCCAATCGAAAATTTGTCACAGACCTGTGCAAAATTGTTGTTGTTGCCTGTCCAGGAATAAAGGTGCAGAGATTGTACATACACATAAAACATTTTTGAATGGACTGTTAGACCCCATTTCAGTTTTTCAGGTGGACCTGATCGGAAGCTCTATCTAAGTTTATTTTAGGTGGATTTAAATGGACCTGCATCTGTTTACATCCGATCACCTCCGAGTCTGTCCAGGTCTGGAAAAAGCAGAACAAATCTGCGTCCTTTTCCAGTTTTTCCAACCTAAATATGATGCGTCCACCTATTAATCTAATATGGGTCTGGAAAGCTTCTGTAGCAAAAACTGAACGCTGCTGTAACAAATTTGACATTCAGTACATTCTGTTCCTCCTGTCCTGTTTAGAAATACCCTGCTGATTGGATCGAACATGGCCTATGTGAAATGGACCTTAATTAATGGGTATTCTCAATTGCGTTAAAGTTTTTTGCTTAATAAATTTCCCTCAGTGAACGCATAGCTCCCAATTGTCACAGACAGGCAGTTCTGTTACAGTCATGGGTGTTAATGTTTCTCCTTTTTTTTGTTTGTTTTTGCAGTTTTCCCTGATTTTTACTACTAGAAAAATGTTCCATGAAATTCTTCCTTCTGTATAATATATCATACATGTTTCATCTGCTTAACCACTTTTCGACCATATGACGTCCTCAATTTACAGCGGTTATACCGGGATGATGCCTTCAGCTACAGGCATCATTCCAGTACAGTAAAACCTTGGATTGCGAGCATAATTAGTTCCAGAAACGTGCTTGTAATCCAAAGTGCTCGTATATCAAAGCGAATTTCCCCATAAGAAATAATGGAAACTCAGATGATTCGTTCCACAACCATTTATTCATAAATCCTTCAGTTTATAGTCCATTTAAAAAGATTGTAGCAATGTGATAGGTTGTGTAACCATAAAATGTCCATCCACAAATGGCAGCCTCCACAAAGGGATTAGATGCAAAATCCAGCAGGAGCTACAGAGTATAAAAGAGAAGAGAGGCGCCTCTAAGTGTAGCAATATGGTCACATTTAATGAAGGTACAACATTTAGCAACTCACATGGTTGATGATTAAAAGAGGCACATCTAAGTTTGCAGGCATCCAGGGTAAGGCTGTCCACATAGACCATTCTCTGCACCACCGGCTTTTACTGCTGTCAGTCTGCAATTGTGACTGGGAAGACTTCCCTGCATTAGAGCGATCTGAAAGCGAGGCATGGAGTGGAAGTGTGGAAGGGATGACATTGATGGTGGTGCGGAAAATGATCTGTGGACAGCTTTACACTAGATGCCTGCATACTTAGATGTGTTTTAATCATCAACCATGTGAGTTGCTAAATGTTGTACCTTCATTAAAAGTAATCATATTGGTACACTTAGATGTGCCTCTCTTCTCTTTTATACTCAGTTGTGATGTGACGCTACTTGTATATCAAGACATAGCTCATTTATCAAGTCAAAATGTATTTAAAAATGTTGCTTCCCTTGCAAAACGCTCTCAAACCAAGTTACTCTCAATATAATATTTTACTGTATCAGAATTTTCAGCTGCTTTATCCCTTTAGGGGAGAAGTGATTTGAGTGGCTGAATAGCTATATTTAATATTTAGTTTAGTTCCGCCTCTCTGTTTATCTGGCCGTTAGCGGCCAGGAAAGAGGTAGATCAGAATAATCTGTGTCTGATTAGCTGCATTGGAAGCAGAGGAGAGACCTAAGAACTCTCCATAAAAAGGACCTGTCACAGCCCATGCAGTCACAAGGGATGCTGTTCATCCTATGTGATAGCAATAAAGTTAATACAAAAAAAAAAAAAAATTGAAGAGACAGTGTGGAAAAAAAAAATAGTTTTAAATAAAATAAATATTAATACAATTTTATTTTTTTAAACCACTTGCCGACCAGCCGCCGCCGATATACGGCGGCAGGTTCCTGTGAATCGCTTCCGGCGACCCGTGCGCGCCCATTCGCCAGCAAGGCCCATTCGCCAGCGGCCGCGATTGCCGCCGGGCACCCGCAATCACTCCCCATGGAGAGAGAGCAGCGGTCTGCTGTTGTAAACATAGTAGACCGTTGTTCTCTCAGTAATCATCACAGGGCTCCTTCGTTCCTCCTATTTAGGAACACAGGTCCCTGTGATGATGATTCCATAAGCCCACCCCCCTAGTTAGAAAACATCCCCTATGCTCACATTTAGCCCTTTGATCACTCCTGGGTAACCCCTTCCCTGCCACTGTCGGTAGTACAGTAACAGTGCATATTTTTAGCACTGATTACTGTAGTAATGTCACTGGTCCCCAAAAGTTTTAAAAATATCAGTTAGGTGTCCGATCTGTCAGCTAAAAATAGCTGATCGCTGCCATTACTAGTAAAAAAAAAAATACAAATCTTTCCCCTAGTTTGTAGATGTGATAACTTTTGCGCAAACCAATCAAAATACGCTTGTTGGGATTTTTGTTAACAAAAATATGTAGCAGAATACAAATTGGCCTAAAATAGTGAAAAAATTAGATTTTAAATCTTTTTATGGGAATGTTATATAGCAGAAAGTGAAAAATATTATTTATTTTTTTCAGAATTGTCGCTCTTTTTTTTTTTATAGCGCAAAAAATAAAAATTGCAGAGGTAATCAAATACAACCAAAAGAAAGCTCTGTTTTGAGAAAAAAGGACATCAAATTCATTTGGGTACAGTGTCACACGACCGTGCAATTGTCGGTTAAAGTAACGCAGTGGCGAATCCCAAAAAATGGCCTGGTCAGTAAGTAGGAAAATCTTCCATTACAGAACTGGTTAAAGCTCCCCTGCCCCCCCCCCTGCTTGTGTGCAAATGCAAAGACGTACCGGTATGTCCCAAATGCATATGTACATGGTGATCACACCACACAATTTTCTTTATAAATAAATGTATAACTGCACAACAGTGAGGTGGCTCATGATGCTTTAGCCTGACACGCCTTACTCACAGAGTAGGTCTTCAGAAATTCAGTCATATCAGAGGCTGTGCCACAGCTCTGGACCTGGATAGTGCAGTGTGGCTAACTAATACAGTACACAAACTTCTGGAAAATGCTGCAATGCAAAGCCCTGTGCCCAAAGATCACATTTCAGGCTAGCCCTACAATCTTATGTGCTAGAAAAGCTGTTGCTCAGGATATAGGATACACCAAGTCTTGAATGAAAGGAGTTGTAAAGGCAGAAGAAGAAGCCTTCTGTGTGAAGCAGACCCCCTCAGCCCCCCTAATACGCACCCAAGCCCCATCTCTGTCCAGCGATGTCCACGAGTCCCTTGACCATTCGGTACTCTCCCTCCTGATTGGCTGAGTCACATCCGCTGTGCCATTGGCTCCTGTGGCTGTCAATCAAAGTAAGTTAGTCAATCAGGAGAGAGAGAGAGGTGGCGGAGCCGAACCGCAGCTCTGTGTATGAATGGACACACGGAGCTGCAGCTCAGCTCAGGTGCCCCCATAGCAAGCTGCTTGCTGTGGGGGCACTCGGCAGGAGGAAGGGGCAAAGAGCAGCAAAGAGAGACCCGTGAAAAGGAAGATCTGGACTGCTCTGTGCAGAACCACTTCACAGAGCAGAAAAGTATAACATGTTTGTTTTTTTTTTTTGTTTGTTTGTTTTTTTAAAATGAGACTTTACAATCAACAAGAGAAAAAACAAATAGGAATAAAAAAAGTTGGTAAAAAATACGACTTTTTAAGGCTCGGTTCACACTTGTGCGATGCGGGAACGCTGCGAATATGCAGCGTGTTCCCGCATCGCATCCGCACCTCTGGCAGTTCACACTGCCATATGCGATACGCAGGGGGTGTCAATGAAATGTTAACGACACCCCCAGTTTGATCGCATATCGCAGTGCGATCTGACAGTACGCACAGAATCGGATCGCACAAGTGTGAACCACTGTGCGATCCGATCCTGATGCGGCTGAAAAAAAGGGTCCTGTGCGTGTTTGGTGCGGGTGCAGTGCGAATTTCAGCCATACAAAGTGTATGGCTGAATTTGCATCCGCACAGGAGATCGCATGTAATGAAGGAGCAGTGCGCTCCGAATTACATGCGATCTCCGCAGCCGCACATATGTGAACCGGCACTTAAGCAGAGCTGAAGAAAATGCATCCAACCTGCTAGGACTCTAGCAAAAAAACTTAGGACATGATAGTTAGTGGCAGAGTTATACACTGCTTAAAATAATTAAAGGAACACTTTGAAAACACATCAGATCTCAATGGGGAAAAATATCATACTGGATATCTACAGTGGGTACGGAAAGTATTCAGACCCCCTTAAATTTTTCACTCTTTGTTATATTGCAGCCATTTGCTAAAATCATTTAGGTTCATTCTTCTTCCTCATGAATGTACACATAGCACCCCATACCGACAGAAAAACACAGAATTGTTGACATTGTTGCAGATTTATTAAAAAAGAAAAACTGAAATATCACATGGTCCTAAGTATTCAGACCCTTTGCTCAGTATTTAGTAGACGCCCCCTTTTGATCTAATACAGCCAGTAGTCTTTTTGGGAAAGATGCAACAAGTCTTTCACACCTGGATTTGGGGATCCTCTGCCATTCCTCCTTGCAGATCCTTTCCAGTTCTGTCAGGTTGGATGGTAAACATTGGTGGACAGCCATTTTTAGGTCTCTCCAGAGATGCTCAATTGGGTTTAAGTCAGGGCTCTGGCTGGGCCATTCAAGAACAGTCACAGAGTTGTTGTGAAGCCACTCCTTCGTTATTTTAGCTGTGTGCTTAGGGTCATTGTCTTGTTGGAAGGTAAACCTTCGGCCCAGTCTGAGGTCCAGAGCACTCTGGAGAAGGTTTTTGTCCAGGATATCCCTGTACTTGGCCGCATTCATCTTTCCCTCGATTGCAACCAGTCGTCCTGTCCCTGCAGCTGAAAAACACCCCCACAGCATGATGCTGCCACCACCATGCTTCACTGTTTGGACTGTATTGGACAGGTGATGAGCAGTGCCTGGTTTTCTCCACACATACCGGTTTGAATTAAGGCCAAAAAAATCTATTTTGGTCTCATCAGACCAGAGAATCTTATTTCTCACCATCTTGGAGTCCTTCAGGTGTTTTTTAGCAAACTCCATGCAGGCTTTCATGTGTCTTACACTGAGGAGAGGCTTCCGTCGGGCCACTCTGCCATAAAGCCCGACTGGTGGAGGGCTGCAGTGATGGTTGACTTTCTACAACTTTCTCCCATCTCCTGACTGCATCTCTGGAGCTCAGCCACAGTGATCTTTGGGTTCTTCTTTACCTCTCTCACCAAGGCTCTTCTCCCCCGATAGCTCAGTTTGGCCGGACAGCCAGCTCTAGGAAGGGTTCTGGTTGTCCCAAACGTCTTCCATTTGAGGATTATGGAGGCCACTTTGCTCTTAGGAACCTTTAGTGCAGCAGAAATCTTTTTGTAACCTTGGCCAGATCTGTGCCTTGCCACAATTCTGTCTCTGAGCTCTTCAGGCAGTTCCTTTGACCTCATGATTCTCATTTGCTCTGACATGCATTGTGATCTGGAAGGTGGGTGTGTGGCTTTCCTAATCAAGTCCAATCAGTATAATCAAACACAGCTGGACTCAAATGAAGGTGTAGAACCATCTCAAGGATGATCAGAAGAAATGGAAAGCACCTGAGTTAAATATATGAGTGTCACAGCAAAGGGTCTGAATACTTAGGACCATGTGATATTTCAGTTTTTCTTTTTTAATAAATCTGCAACAATGTCAACAATTCTGTGTTTTTCCGTCAATATGGGCAGCTGTTTGTACATTCATGAGGAAGAAGAATGAACTTAAATGATTTTAGCAAATGGCTGCAATATAGCAAAGAGTGAAAAATTTAAGGGGGTCTGAATACTTTCCGTACCCACTGTATACTGATATGGACTAGGTAATGTATTAAGAACGAAAGGATGCCACATCGTTTAATGGAAATGAAAATTATCAACCTACAGAGGCTGAGTTCAGACACCCCAGTCTGACACACCCAGCTAGTTCATTTTACTGAAATTTCATTGCAGCAACTCAAAATCATAAATCAAACTCAAAATGTAGTTTGTATAACAATGTCGGGGCATGCTCCTTTTGAGACGACGGATGATGTCCTGGGGTATTTCCTCCCAGATCTGGACCAGAGCATCATTGAGCTCCTGAACCAACTGAGGTGCAACCTGGTGGCATCAGATGGACCAAAACAGAATGTCCCAGAGGTATTCTATTGGATTTAGGTCAGACGAGTGTGGGGGTCATTCAGTGGGATCAATTCCTTCATCCTCCAGGAACTGGCTGCATACTCTCACCACGTGAAGCCAGGCATTGTCGTGCACCAGGAGGAACCCATAACCCACTGCACCAGCGTAGGGTTGGACAATGCGTCCAAAGATTTCATCCCAATACCTAATGGCAGTCAGGGTGCCATTGTCTAGCCTTTAGAGATCTGTGCATCCCTCCATAGATATACCTACCCAAACCATCACTGACACGCCACCAAACCGGTCATGCTGAATAATTTTACAGGCAGCATAACGTTCTCCACGGCTTCTTCAGACCCTTTCATGTCTGTCACGTGCTCAGGGTGAACCTGCTCTCATCTGTGAAAAACATAGGTCGCCAGTGGCAGATCTGCCAATTTTGTTGGTCAATGGCAAATGCCAGTCAAGCTTCATGGTGCTGGGTAGTGAACACAGGGCCCACTAGAGGACGTCGGTCCCTCTGGTCACCCTCATGAAGTTTGTTTCTGATTGTTTGGTCAGGGACATTCACACCAGTGGCCTCCTGGAGGTCATTTTGTAGGGCTCCGGCAGTGCTCAGTTTCTCCTTGCACAAAGGAGCAGATACCAGTCCTGTGGATGGGTTAAGGACTTTCTACGGCCCTGTCCAACTCTCCTAGAGTAACTGCCTGTCTTCTGGAATCTCCTCCATGCTCTTGAGACTGTGGTGAGCCACAGCAAACCTTCTGTCAATGGCACGTATTGATGTGCCATTCTGAAGGAGTTGGACTGCCTTTGCAATCTCTATAGGGTCCAGGTATCGCCCCATGCTACCATTAGTGACACTGACCCTAGCCAAATGCAAAACTAGTGAAAAACATTCAGAAAAGATGAGTAGGGAAAAAAATGTCAGTGGCCTCGACCTGTAAAACCATTCTGTTTTGGAGGTCGTCTCATTGTTGCCCATCTAGAGCGCCTGTTGTTAATTTCATTAACACCAAAGCAGCTGAAACTAATTAACAACCCCCTCTGTTACTTAACTGACCAGATCAATATCCCAGGTGTTTACTCGACTTGATTCTATACTCTGATTAAAAAGTGTTCCTTTAATTCTTTTGAGCAGTGTATGTTGCTAGCTTCAACATTGTTTTCTTTGCTATTATCCCAATCTCCTTTAGGCGGCAGTACAGGACTGTTTTAGAATGCCTGATTCCCTCAATGAATGATAAATACTTCTTAAAGGGGTAATGCAAACATGTAGTTCTAATTCCAGAGCAGGGATTGCTGCCCATTGTTCTAAATTTACACTGCATAATATAATACTTAATTATTAACATATTATTATTAATATACTTAATTATGACATGCGGCTGTGTCTGTGCAGCCACTGTGTCTGCATCCACATCTGAAGGTTGCTTGAGCAAAGCTCAGGGTGAGTGCAGAAAACAACAGCTCAGCATGCAGGACTAGTGTCAATGCCCATCTGAATTAGTCCTAAGGCTATGTTCACAGTGATCAGACATGAAAGTCATATGACTTCTGATCCAACTTTGTCCTGCGACTTCATGTTTGACTTCCATTATAACTTCAACTAATGGGATCTGACTTTTATCCAACCATACCAGGCTCTTTGAGTCTGGTATGAATCTTGGGGGGGAACCCCACGCCAAATTAACAAACATTAAAAATGGCATGGGATCCCCCCCCCCCAAGACCATACCAGACCGAAAGTATGGATTTTGAGGGGAAACCCCCTCAAAGACCCTTATTCGAGCATGCAGCCTGGCAGGTCAGAAAAGGGGGAGGCGAGTGAGTGCCCCCCCCTCCTGGATCATACCAGGCCACATGCTCTCAACATGGGGGCTTCCCCTCCAAGCACCTTGTCCATATGTTGATGGGGACAAGGGCCTCTTCTTGACAACCCTGGATGGTAGTTGTGGGGGTCAGCGGGCAAAGGGCTTATTGGAATCTGGAAGCCCCCTTTACCAAGTGGTCCCCCAGATCCCACCCCCCCCTTTGTGAATGAGTATGGGGTACATTGTACCTATTTACCCCCAAAAAAAGCAGTGAAGTGTAAATAAAAACAAGAGACAAGTTTTAACAGGTTTTTGACAAGTCCTTTATTAAAAATGAAGAATGTTCCCCGTTGTAGCTCCAACGTGTCTTCTTTCTCTGGTTCTGCAACCAATGTGTTTTTCCTCCGGTCTTCTCCCTCTGCTGCTGTCTTCTTCACTGCTGCTGTCTTCTTAACCGCTGCTGTCTTCTCCCTCTAGTGATGTGTTCTTCCTCTGGTCTTCTCCCTCTGCTGCTGTGTTCTCCGCCGCCAACCCGGTCCTCCTCCAATGCTTGCTGCCGCCGTTGTCATATCCGATTGCTGCCAGTTCTTATATAGCCATTGGGTGTGGCCATCCGGTGATGTCACCATGAGACCCTGCCCCTTGTGACATCACATGATGTCACAAAGGGGGTGGGTTTAATGGTGACTTCATGGTATGGCCATGCCCCATGGCTATATAAGAACTGGCAGACACCAGATAACACAAAGATAGGAGCAAGCATCGGAGGAGGACCAGGTCGGCGGTGGAGAACACAGCAGCAGGGGAAGAAGACCAGAGGAAGAACACATCACCGGAGGGAGAACACAGCAGCGGTGGAGTAGACAGCAGCAGAGGGAGAAGACCAGAGGAAGAACACATTACTGAAGGAAGAATACAGCAACGGAGAGAGAAGACTGGAGGAAAAACACATCAGAGAAATAAGACACAATGGAGCTACGACGGTGGACATTCTTCATTTTTAACCACTTGCCGACCGCTCACAGTAAGGGTACTGCGGCAAAGTGGCTCGATTTTGTCCAGCGACGTAGACCTACGTTGCTGGACTCCTCCCCTTCTGGGCTCCCGCTGTATTCTGACACAGCAGGAGTCGGGCCAGGGGAGGAGAGGCGGTGATCACCGCTGCTCTTTCCCGATCGCCGGGGATCGAGTGAGATCTCCTATGTGACAGGCAGGGACAGATTACAGGATTCAGCATAGCTGAACCTGCGATCTGTGCCTGTGTCACACAATCCCCTCCCCCCCACACACGTCAGTAAGCACCAGGCATACATTTAACCCCTTGATCCACCAATAAAGTTAACCCCTTCCCTGCCAGTGTCATTATTACAGTAACAGTGCATATTTATAGCACAGATTACTGTAGTAATGTCACAGGTCCCCCCAAAAGTGTCAAAAATGTCAGTCAAAGGTCCGATCTGTCCACCGCAATGTCGCAGTCCCGCAAAAAAAAATCGCAGATCGCCGCCATTACTAGTTAAAAAAAAAAAAACAATAAAAATGACATAAATCTTTCCCATAGTTAGTATTTGCGATAACTTTTGAGCAAACCAATCAAAATACGCTTATTGCGATTTTTTTTTACCAAACATATGAAGCAGAAAACAAATTGGCCTAAAATGTTAAAAAAATTTTGATTTTTACATTTTTTTGGGGGAATTTCATATAAAAAAATGTGAAAAATATTGTTATTTTTTCAAAATTGTCGCTCTTTTTTTGTTTATAGCGCAAAAAGTAAAAATCACACATGTGATCAAATACCACCAAAAGAAATCTCTATTTCCTGACAGTCTCCATGGCAGCCTACGTGTGGGTTAACCCCGCCTCCTCTCCAATGGTATAGGACCCCCCTCTATAAATTTCAGCTTGCAGGTACAGCCAGTGTTCCTTTTGTGTCCTCCTCCAAGGACCCTATTTGAAGGAATATTCCTGTTGAAATTTTGATCGGCTTACCTGAGAATGGAATGTGGTGTCTGTGTCCAGGGCCCAGCCATGGGCGGATGAGTGACACTTAAATATCCCCTCTGGCTGTTGAACTGTGCGGTGCTCCATGTGGCCGACGGATTTCCTGACAGGGTCTGAAGATTTCACTTCCTCCATGGCAGCGTATTTGTGATATTTGTGTGTCTAAAGTACTTTCTTTCCTATCCCTGGTGGCCCAATGGTGGCTGGAACGCTCCTTGCGTTCCAGCCATCTCCTTCCTGCTTCCCCTCCGCACACTCCGGCGGCGCTTGCGCGGTGTGAGAGTGGAGCTCCATTCTCGGCCTGCGCATGCGCACTTCCCCGTGATCGAAAGCGAGGCCTGGTTCGCGCATGCGCTCTCACGATCGCGGGGTTACTGCTGACATCATCCTGGCGCGAAATTTAAGCGGCTGTCAGCCCCAGTGCGAGTGGGAAGCACTGCGGGCATAGCGACAACTTCCCTGTGCCTTTTTCCTACGTGATCCAGGTATGTGGGGCCAGATGCTGTATACCTTTTTTGCGGTGTGCGGGGGGGGGGGGGGTGGATATTAGAGATGACACCTTAGTGTTCCCTGTAACTTACTGAGATCCATTGTATGCTCTCTATTTCCCTTGTCAGTTGTGGTTTTGCCTGAAACATGGATCCTGCGTCACCGCCCCCTTGTGGCCAGCCCTCTCACAACAGGTGGGTGCTGGTACAGTTTGGGGGACGTGGTAGGGGGGATGCTGGCTCATGATTCATGGCTAAATCCTGTGTCTCCCTGAATTTCTCTTTCTCCCAGCTCCTCCAGGTCTGGTCAAGAAAGAGATCCTGTCAGGCCACAAAGAGAATCTTCTTCAAGGTCAAGACGCCGTGAGTCTCCATCAGAGAGAAGGCTTGAGAGGAGACGCTCACATTCCTCCTCCAGACACCATGCACACCGCCACAGTAGCCATACGGCCCGGAGAGCCTGTTGGGGTTGTGGGGCGCATGTCCCGGAGGACAAGTCCCTTTGCGAGCCCTGTTTTGCTCGTGCATCCGGTGAGAGGGAGTCCGAAGATCAGAGGTTGGAATCTCTTGTAAAGCGGGTTGTTCAACAGTCCCTGAAAGAATAGGGTACCATTCCCGCACCTGGTCCTGCTACTACCAGCTCTCCTGCTGAGGCACTTGAAGACCAAGGCCCCTCTCAACCGAGTTTAACTTCCGGGAAATCTTCAGAGAGTGATTCGAAAGAAGAGGAAGGCGCAGTTGGGGGCTTTGACTTTGCCCTTGTCTCCCCTCTTATCAGAGCAGTCAAGGAGGCTCTGAAATGGGAAGATCCCATCACCCCACAGACGAAGCAACGGAAGTTCTTCAAACATCTGGGGAAAGAGCGACCAAACTTCCCACTCCTTTCAGAATTAAAGGATGTTATTACGGAAGAATGGAGCAGAGGGGATGGTAAGACCTCCCTATCCTCTAAGTTGGCAAAGCTGTATCCCTTTAAGTCAGAGGATGTCAATGATCTGGAGTCGGCTCCCCTGGTTGATGCCGCAGTCACTAGACTGGCAAAGCATGTCACCTTACCGCTGGACGATGCGGTTTCTTTTAAAGATCCTCGAGACAGGAAGATGGATCTATATTTGAAGAGAATCTATATCATAGCCGGTGTGGCCTGTAAGCCTGTGTTAGCTCTAGCAGCTATGTATAAGGCCATGGAAACCTGGGTTTCTGACTTAGAACTGAAACTGAGAAGTGTTTCTGAAGATGCAGTGGAGAATTCTTTTATTCAAGAGCTTAAGCTAGCTTCAGTATTTCTTGGGGAAGCATCCATCGATGTGTTACGTCTTCTATCCAGAACAATGCTGTCCTCCGTTACAGCCAAACGAGCCCTATGGTTGCGCCCCTGGCTGGCAGATCCAGCCTCCAAACAGGCTTGGTGCAAGATTCCTTTTGAAGGCTCTTCTTTGTTTGGGAACAAATTGGATAGTGCCATTACCAGAGCGACGGGTGGAAAATCAGGTTTTCTTCCCCAAGACAGGCGCCTTTTTGGCTCCAAGAAACAACAACCAAGAAAACAGTTTGCAGAGCGTTCAAGAGATGCCCGTTCATACAGGCCTGGGCGAGACTACAGGAGAAACTGGAAAGGAAGTCAGGCTCCTTCCCTTAAGACGGTTAGAGGCTCAGCACCTTCTGGGCAAGAATCCTCAAAGTCTTTTAGAGATTGGGCCCGTTCAGACATGCCAGGTGGGGGCGCGCCTGCTCCACTTTCAGCGTGTCTGGGCAGCCTCAATCTCAGACTTTTGGACTGTCAAGACGGTGTCCCACCCGCTTGCCTTGTCAGGACGAAAAAAGAAGTGTTTTGCTTGACTATGTAAGCACTTTGGTGGCTCAAGGCGCAATAGTTCCGGTGCCCACGCAAGAAAGGTTCCAAGGTGTATACTTGCCCCTCTTTCTAGTGCAGAAAAAGAATGGGTCATGGAGACCGGTGATAGACCTCACCTATCTAAACAAATTTATAAAGAACGAAAAGTTCAAAATGGAAACCTTATCTACTATTCAGAAAGCAGTGCTTCCAGGAGATTGGCTAGCGTCGATAGATCTCAAAGACGCATATTTCCACGTGCCTGTAGCAGTGAACTTCCACAAGTATCTCCACTTCGTGATAGAGTATCAGCACTTCCAGTTCATCTGCCTCCCTTTTGGCCTGTCTACATCCCCAAGGGTGTTTTCCAAGGTCCTTCTGGCTGTGGTAGCTTTAATCAGAAAGAAAGATGTGCGTCTACATCACTACTTAGACGATCTCCTACTGTTGTCCCAAGACAGAGATCAACTTCTGTCCCACAGGGATCTGGTCACTGCGACTCTCATGGAGTTCGGATGGTTGTTTAATCTACAAAAGAGTCATCTGGAGCCCACTCAACATCTGGTCTATCTAGGGGCTCAACTCAACACCGTTCAAGGTACACTTTCTCTGCCTCTAGAGAAAATCCCAGTGGTATGGGAGAGGATTCGGCCCTCTCCTCCTCCTTTCTGACTGCATCCCAGTGTCTCAAGATCATTGGCACTATGGTCTCAACGGCCCCTATGGTCAAATGGGCACTATGGCGAACACAGTCTTTTTAAAGGGGCTTCCTTCTGCAGTGGATTTCGGAAGAGCACGAGCAGCGTATCTTTATTTCCCACAGCATGAGAAGCAGCCTGTTATGGTGGCTCCAACGCAAGAACCTGCTCAATTGCCATTCCTTAGTCCCCATCTCTTTGGTTATCATTACAACAGACGCCAGCAACTCTGGTTGGGGAGCCCATTGCATGGCAGAAGTGGCTCAAGGGAAATGGTCTCCACAAGCCCACTCCCTGGTCTCCAACATCCTGGAGCTCCGTGCGGCCTTTCTAGCTCTTCAAGCCTTCAACCATCTGATAGAAGGCAAATCCGTGCTCCTCCGAATGGTCAACACCACAGCAGTGGCTTACGTGAAGAGGCAGGGTGGAACCAGAAGTCTCTCCCTTCTTCAAGAGGTAGACCCAATCATGACATGGGCCCAGGTCCATCTGTCCAACATCTCGGCGGCCTACATTCCGGGGCCACAGAATGTCCAGGCAGATTTCCTTTCCAGAGTCCAGTTGAATCACAATGAGTGGTCTCTCCACATTGACTCATTCAAGTGGATTCTGTCACTAGGGGTCTCACCCGAAGTAGACCTGTTTGCATCTCCATGCAACCACAAGTTGGACTGGTACTTCACACGCTGCAGGTGCCACCAATCTTGCAGGACAGTGTAAGATCCTTGGTATATTCAGTGCCTTCCTGCCTCTTTACTTCCGGGTTGCGTTCCACTACTCAGGTAGGTGGAACGCATATGGGTGTGGTAATGGTTCACAGCGCTGACGTCATCATCAGGCGCCGCATAGGGTGCCTATTTCAACTGACGGTCTGCACTCACGCGTTGTTCGTGCAACCGCTCCTGATAGATGCCTAACCTGACGCTGCCGAATCTTCCAGTGACACACCCCAATTCTGGATTGACCGGAGCCTCGCTACCTCGCTCTACGCTTATTTGCTTCCTGGCTATTGATAAGTACCCCACAGGGGACCCCTCCTTATCAACAACGCTTGCTACCTATTACCTGCATTATTGAACTGATTGCTAGCACTTATACATCTTGCTCTTTAACATCTACTACCTGCATTGCTGAATTAGATTGCTAGCTCTCATACATCTTGCTTGCTAATACCTAAACCTGCATTACTGAACTAGCTTACCATCTCTTGTACATCTTGCCTACTACTATTTACCACCTGTTGTATGTACTAGATTGCTAGCTCTTGAGATCACTACTCATCACCAATTACTACCATTCCTCAGAACCTATACCTTCAGTGTATCATTTCACTGCTACTTGCATTTAGTACCTGTCACTCTCATAACATCAATTACTGAGTGTTTGTACATGTGCATACTGAACCAGGCTGAACCACTATGATGAGTCAAGAGAGTTGGATCAGGTGATTTAACATTTCTCTACAAGACTACTGAGTGGAACTCTGCAGCTGTAGATCCAGTCCATTGATCTACAGTGGGTACGGAAAGTATTCAGACCCCCTTAAATTTTTCACTCTTTGTTATATTGCAGCCATTTGCTAAAATAATTTAAGTTCATTCTTCTTCCTCATGAATGTACACATAGCACCCCATACTGACAGAAAAACACAGAATTGTTGACATTGTTGCAGATTTATTAAAAAAGAAAAACTGAAATATCACATGGTCCTAAGTATTCAGACCCTTTGCTGTGACACTCATATATTTAACTCAGGTGCTTTCCATTTCTTCTGATCATCCTTGAGATGGTTCTACACCTTCATTTGAGTCCAGCTGTGTTTGATTATACTGATTGGACTTGATTAGGAAAGCCACACACCTGTCTATATAAGACCTTCCAGATCACAATGCATGTCAGAGCAAATGAGAATCATGAGGTCAAAGGAACTGCCTGAAGATCTCAGAGACAGAATTGTGGCAAGGCACAGATCTGGCCAAGGTTACAAAAAGATTTCTGCTGCACTTAAGGTTCCTAAGAGCACAGTGGCCTCCATAATCCTCAAATGGAAGACGTTTGGGACGACCAGAACCCTTCCTAGAGCTGGCCGTCCGGCCAAACTGAGCTATCGGGGGAGAAGAGCCTTGGTGAGAGAGGTAAAGAAGAACCCAAAGATCACTGTGGCTGAGCTCCAGAGATGCAGTCAGGAGATGGGAGAAAGTTGTAGAAAGTCAACCATCACTGCAGCCCTCCACCAGTCGGGGCTTTATGGCAGAGTGGCCCAACAGAAGCCTCTCCTCAGTGTAAGACACATGAAAGCCCGCATGGAGTTTGCTAAAAAAACACCTGAAGGACTCCAAGATGGTGAGAAATAAGATTCTCTGGTCTGATGAGACCAAAATAGAACTTTTTGGCCTTAATTCTAAGCGGTATGTGTGGAGAAAACCAGGCACTGCTCATCACCTGTCCAATACAGTCCCAACAGTGAAGCATGGTGGTGGCAGCATCATGCTGTGGGGGTGTTTTTCAGCTGCAGGGACAGGACGACTGGTTGCAATCGAGGGAAAGATGAATGCGGCCAAGTACAGGGATATCCTGGACAAAAACCTTCTCCAGAGTACTCTGGACCTCAGACTGGGCCGAAGGTTTACCTTCCAACAAGACAATGACCCTAAGCACACAGCTAAAATAACGAAGGAGTGGCTTCACAACAACTCAGTGACTGTTCTTGAATGGCCCAGCCAGAGCCCTGACTTAAACCCAATTGAGCATCTCTGGAGAGACCTAAAAATGGCTGTCCACCAACGTTTACCATACAACCTGACAGAACTGGAGAGGATCTGCAAGGAGGAATGGCAGAGGATCCCCAAATCCAGGTGTGAAAGACTTGTTGCATCTTTCCCAAAAAGACTCCTGGCTGTATTAGAACTAAATACTGAGCAAAGGGTCTAAATACTTAGGACCATGTGATATTTCAGTTTTTCTTTTTTAATAAATCTGCAACAATGTCAACAATTCTGTGTTTTTCTGTCAGTATGGGGTGCTATGTGTACATTCATGAGGAAGAAGAATGAACTTAAATGATTTTAGCAAATGGCTGCAATATAACAAAGAGTGAAAAATTTAAGGGGGACTGAATACTTTCCGTACACACTGTAAATAATCAGAGCGTTACAGACAGACGCTCTGACCGACAGATGGGAATTCAGCAGGGCATATTCCTTTCCCCCATTTCCCATCATCCTCAGATTTCTACAAAGACTCCAAGCAGAAGATGTGGAGATCGTCATGGTGGCCCCTCATTGGCTGAACAGGCCCTGGTTCCCACTTCTCCTGCAGCTCAGTTATCGGAACCCGATTCCCCTTCCTCTCAGACCAGACCTTCTTTCGCAGGGATCGACATTCCAACCCTGCCCTGCTCTGCTCCGGTTAACGGTTGGAATCCCTCGGGTGCCCTCCTGGGGCAATCCCTACCTTAATGAACTCTAAAAGACCAAGCACGACAAGAGTTTACTGCAGAGTCTGGGCTAAATTCTTAGAATTTACGTATCCAGAGGGAAATTCTTCCTCGGAGTTCGGAGTCCAAGATGTTCTGAAAATCCTCCAAGCAGGACTGGATAAATCTCTCTCAGTCTGGACTCTCAGGGTTCAAATTTCAGCCTTGTCGGTATTCTCAGGCTTCCCTGGGCTAAGCATGCACTTATACAACAATTTTTCAAAGGTGCGGTCAGACTCAGACCTCAGAGGAAACCAAGATTTCCGAAATGGGACCTTCCTCTTGTCCTTAACGTCTTTTCAAGGTCTAGTTCAACGGATTCCATCTCTATCAGAGAACTTACCATCAAGACAGCCTTTCTGGTGGCAATCACTTCAGCCAAGAGGGTCTCTGAGATCAGTTCCCTTGGTCATAAAGAACCTTTCCTTACGTTCTTTCCGGATCGAGTGGTCCTAATTCCGATGCTCGATTCCAATCCGAAAGTGACATCGGTTTTTCATGAGAACCAGGAGATTGTTCTTCCTACCTTTCGGTCTTCTGAAGATAATGCACCTCATCCCTTGGATGTAGGGAAGACTCTAAGGGACTACCTAAAGTCAACAGCTTCTTTCAGGCAATCAGATAACCTCTTCGTCCTCTTCTCAGGCAGGAATAGAGGAAAGCGGGCTTCGTCAAGATCTATTGCAGCCTGGATTGTGTCTGCTATTCAACGAGCTTACAGTGTAGAGGGTTTGGCTCCTCCGGAGGCGGTGACAGCCCACTCAACGAGAAGCATCTCGACCTCCTGGGCGGCTTCACATCATGTTGCGCCAGAAGTAGTCTGCAGAGCGGCTTCCTGGTCTTCTGTTAATACGTTTATGACACATTATTGTGTGGAGCCAGCCTCCTTATCTTCAGTTAATTTTGGCTTGACTGTTTTGTCTGCTAATAATTTGAAGTAAAATATTCTTTGTTTTCCCACCCATGTGGCTTGGGCTAGTTATTTCCCACACGTAGGCTGTCAGATACTTACAAAAAATGAAAAGCGCAGAGGTGTGATCAAAAACCACCAAAAGAAAGCTCTGTTTGTGGGAAAAAAAGGACGTACATTTCGTTTGGGTAAGGCGTTGCATGACCGCGCAATTATCAGTTAAAGTCGCACAATGATAAGTTGCAAAAAGTGGCCTGGATGTAAAGCAGGAAAATCCTCCGGTGGTAAAGTGGTTAATAAAGGACTTGTCAGAAACCGTCTCTTGTTTTTATTTATACTACACTGCTTTTTTTATGGTGAATGGGTAGGGGTACAATGTACCCCATACTCATTCACATAGGGGGGGGCCGGGATCTGGGGGCCCCTCTGTTTAAGGGGGCCTCCAGATTCCGATAAGCCCCTGCCTGTCGACCCTCACAACCACCACCCAGGGTTGTCGGGAAGAGACCCTTGTCCCCATCAACAAGGCGACAAGGTGCTTAAGGGTGGGGGGGCGGAGCCCCCCCTGCCCCAAAGCACCCATCCCCCAAGTTAAGGTCATGTGGCCTGGTATAGTCTGGGGGGGCCCTCACCCCCCCCATCTTCCTGACCAGCATACCCCATTCAAGCTTGTGAAAGGGCTTTTTGTGATACCTGCAATTAGCTGCAGATCATGTAGTGATTACCTGTGAATAATCTGCCCTGGATGCACACAGTCTGCGTCCAGGGTCAAGCATCCACCACCAATCGCTGCATGAATGATGGATCACTGATTTTTTAAGATATTCCAGGGCATATTCAATAGGCAGCAAATGCACCAAACATTTCACCAAACATTTCCTGGCATCAATTAATCACTGTTATTTAAAACACATGCACCACATGCTGCACAAGGTTTATCTGCACTGAATGCTTAGTTAATGTCAGGGTCACTGCTATAAACAGAAATATATATGTATATATAAATATATATATATATATATTTATATCTGTTTCTAAACTAAAAGTTAGAGCAAAAGCTTTCCCTGAAAAGAAGCAAGTAAATAATTACCTCACCTGCTGCTTGCACCTCCGAACATTGTTCTGATGATGAGGAATTGTCCCCTGAAGTCATTAGGGTGGAATAATGACCTCCTGTGTACCCTACTAGGCTCAATGGTCCCTCCTGCTAACCCCTATGTCACTTCAGGATGCAGCAGTATCATCAGAATTTCTAGTTTATTAAAGGCTCATTTACACTTGCTTTGACTTCAACAGACTTGAAAGCACCTACAGCTTCAGCATGCTTTTTTTTATGCTTCAGTGATGCTTTAATGAAGCTTGGCAGATGCCCTGAGTGTGTGTGTTTTGATATTTTATACCTGCAATACCTCAAAAACAAAGCAAAGCTAAAGCTGAATAAAAGCCTCTCAAAAGCTGCAGGTGCAGTAAGCGCGCTTTGTCATAGACATTTATGTAGGCTTTGGAGGCGCTTTGAAGCACCATGAAAGCGACAATACAAAAAAAATACACTTTTTTCACCTATAGGTTGCTGGAGCTGATTCTGATCTGTTCTAAAGGCCTCATGCATACAGGGCATTTGAAAAAGTCCCTCTCAATGCTCCTTCAGAACTGCTGGCAGGAAAGCGCAGCTAAAAAAAAACATTTTGAGACCCATTTTTTACATATGTTTATGCACGTTTAAGCGTGTTGGTGTTTAGAAGTGTTTTTTTTTGTTTTTTTTTAAATATCACCCTCTGTTAATTTTTCACTCTCAAAGGCCCACAATGTATCAGAAAATAGTTAATTATAACTTTGGGAGTCATTTTGTAAGAGCAGAGAGAGCACTGTGTTTAGAAGAAAACTTCAGTTTTGGCCTTTTCTGGTTGCATTCATTATGGATCCAGCCAAATACTCCTGCTCATTCTGTCATGAAAAGAGGGAGAGAATTGAATGAGAAGAGCAGAGTTTGTCGCTACTGGATATATCCCTTGATGTCTCAGCATTTATCTTCGAGATACTTTGCTAACATGTACATGGAGCTGGGTAATTATCCAAACAAATTCTTCAACTTCACAAGGATGTCTGTTTGCACCTTTGATGATCTTCTGGAGAGGCTGTGACCCTTAGGCTGAGGATAGCCCAGATGAGGATGAGCGTGTCACCTGAGGAATGTTTCCTGGTGTGTAATTATGTAAAAGTCATGGTATTTGAAGAAATTACACCTGTCCCCTCAAAATAACTCAACACACAGCCATTGTCTAAACCATTGGCAACAAAAGTGAGTACACCCCTAGAGTAAAATGTCCAAATAGGGCCCAATTAGCCATTTTCACTCCCTGGTGTCATGTGACTCGTTACCGTTACAAGGTCTCAGGTGTGAATGGGGAGCAGGTGCGTTAAATTTGGTGGTATCACTCTCACTCTCTCATACTGGTCACTGGAAGTTCAACATGGCACCTCATGGCGAAGAACTCTCTGAGGATCTGAAAAAAAGAATTGTTGCTCTACATAAAGATGGCCTAGACTATAAGAAGATTGCCAAGACCCTGAAACTGAGCTGCAGCAGGGTGGCCAAGATCATACAGCGGTTTAACAGGACAAGTTTGACTCAGAACAGGCCTCGACATGGTCGACAAGTTGAGTGCACATGCTCAGCGTCATATCCAGAGGTTGTCTTTGGGAAATAGATGTATGAGTGTTGCCACCATTGCTGCAGAGGTTGAAGGGGTCGGGGGTCAGCCTGTCACTGCTCAGACCATACGTCGCACACTGCATCAAATTGGTCTGCATGGCTGTCGTCCGAGAAGGAAGTTTCTTTTAAAGATGATGCACAAGAAAGCCCGCAAACAGTTTGCTGAAGACAAGCAAACTAAGGACATGTATTACTGGAACCATGTCCTGTGGTCTAATGAGACCAAGATAAACTTATTTGGTTCAGATGGTGTCAAGCGTGTGTGGCGGCAACCAGGAGAGGAGTACAAAGACAAGTGTGTCTTGCCTACAGTCAAGCATGTGGTGGGAGTGTCATGGTCTGGGGCTGCCGGAATTTGGGAGCTACAGATCATTGAGGGAACCATGAATGCCAACATGTTTTGTGACATACTGAAGCAGAGCATGGTCCCTCCTTTCGGGGACTGGGCCGTAGGGCAGTATTCCAACATAACGACCCCAAACACACCGCCAAGACGACCACTGCCTTGCTAAAGAAGCTGAGGGTAAAGGTGATGGATTGACCAAGCATGTCTCCAGACCAAAACCCTATTGAGCATCTGTGGGTCATCCTCAAACGGAAGGTGGAGGAATGCAAGGTCTCTAACATCCACCAGCTCCGTGATGTCGCCATGGAAGAGTGGAAGAGGACTCCAGTGGCAACCTGTGAAGCTCTGTTGAACTCCATGCCCAAGATGGTTAAGGCAGTGCTGGAAAATAATGGTGGCTACACAAAATATTGACACTTTGGGCCCAATTCGGACATTTTACTCTAGGGGTGTACTCACTTTTGTTGCCAGCAATTTAGACATTAATGGCTGTGTGTTGAGTTATTTTGAGGGGACAGTAAATTTACACTGTTATACAAGCTGTACACTCACTACTTTAAATCGTAGCAAAGTGTAACTTCAGTGTTGTCACATGAAAAGATATAATAAAATAATATTTACAAATATGTGAGGGGTGTACTCACTTTTGTGAGATACTGTATATATATATATATATATATATATATATATATATATATATATATTATATAATTATTCTTTATACTTATTTTTGGTATTCATTTTTTTCAAATGGTAACATTTTCCATGCCTTTTTAATTTTTTGCCAATTTTGTACCTTTATTTTTCATATTTTTCCCCTTTTGTTAAATGGTAATTTTTTTATATGATTACTTTTTTAAAGATAATTTTTTTCTATTCTAGGTTTCTGGCAACAGGAAAAACTTTTGCATCGCTTCACCATTATTTCCTTATGGGTGTGAGCACGGTGGAAAAAGTGACCCAGGGAACTTGCTTGGCACTGTGAGAGGAGTGACATAATTTTAGTATGCCACAGCCAATGGAAGTGATGTGGGAAGAGGTTGCTGATGAATTTTGGGAAAAGACTTAAGCCTACTACAAAGTTTTGAAAAAAACTGACAGCTCAGGAGGAGCCATTGTATTAACTATCTGATGTTAGTACAGCGATCTCCCCTGCTGTTCTATTGTGTTCTGACAGGGGGGACACCCTCCCCCCCCCCCCGGCCGGAACACACTCTGGTCAGCGCTCTCAGGCATTGGCTGAGAGCGCTGATGGGGAGCCGTTTGGCAGACCTTTTTCGGTCATGCCCCTTCGACTGCAGTACACATAAACCGGCTGATGCCGTGCATAATTCGACCTGTGTGTACTAGGTTTTATTTTCCCAATTGCATAGGAGCCCTGGACAGAAAACATGTGTGGCACTGTCCCCGCAAGGACTGCCAGATATTCACTTTGCGGGTTTCCCTGAGTTACCAGCACACAGTCCCAGCAAAGAAAGTTCTCAATTTTTCCCTCTTCAGCTCGCTCCAATAATTAGTCCAGGGGTATGTGGTTTTGTTTATTTGGGGATAGGAGAAGGAAATAGTGGGATACTTCATTTTAACTATGCACAATGTTGAGGACTCCTATCTTCTGGTGCAGCCACCCTGCCACTATGGATGAATTGGTAGTTGAGTCTCTTCTCCCAAGACAACTCAGTGAATAGACATTTATCTTCAGGACACTCTCCCTAGCATCCTCTTGCTCTCGACCTGCTGACACCCATGCACTGACTATCCTACATGCAGGGGTGGCCCCCCTCAGGTCAGGCTCCTTGACACGAGTCCCTGTACTCACAATACTGTGGCCCCAGGGTCTCCAGTGTCTCCCCTCTCAGTCAGAATTCCTGGACCTCTGGGTTCAGCTCCTCTCAACTGTTCCTCAGGCCCTCAGGACAACCTCCTGTGACCGCATCGCACCTCTACAGAGGAGGAGGCAGCTGCCCCCCTCCCTCCAGGACCCGCTCTCCAGCCAAAAACCCTGCAGCATATGTGCTCCTGGCTTTTATACAGTATCCCAGAATGCACCGAGGCGACCTGCCCTCTGCCAATCACCAGGACTGTATCAAAAGCCTATGCACCCATTCGCCAGGTTTCCTCTCACTGTCCAATATGCCTCCCTATTGGACCAGTGTGAAACACTCTCTAGACTGAATGAATCGTATGCTGAGCACAATGAGCAGACCTCACTAACAGATCCTGCTCTCTGGTAGGAAGAAAGCAATATAGATTTACCTGCAGAACCCCTGGTAAGCAGACAGAGCTCAAAACTATACTCTCTCACTAGCACCTACCTAGGAGGGTGCTACACATGTTTGGGTGAAAATGTTACCCAAGTCTGGTTCAAAGTATTTCAATTGTAAGAAATACGTAGTTTTCCAGAATACTCTTGAATTGGTAGATGCTATTGCTCAGCTGCGATTCATATGTGTAGATGTGCGTGCATAAGGGATTTACAAGGAAGCAAGAATTTCTTGAGAGTCTGCAATGGGGCATTGGCACCTCGGGATTCCCACAAGGAGGCTTCTTCTACCGTGCACAATGGAGCCTAGTCTTCCACTTGTGATCATAGCCGACGAGGCTTTTGGATTGTCAGAAAACCTAATGAGGCCCTATAGTGGACATGGACTTAGTCATAAGCAAAAAACTTTCAATTGTAGACTATAAAAGTAGTGCTGGCCTGCTAAGTGCTACATAACTTTCTAATTGACAAGGAGAGAGTCTCCACTGAACCTGAGCCTCCAAACACTGCACAAGATATTCAGTTCATGGACTTGCGCTCAGCTTCTCAAGTTATGAACATTAGAAATTAGTTCACAAATGAATTCATTTCCCCAGATGGTCAATTGGTCTGACAAGAACAATATACCTAGTTTGATTTCTCTTGACACCAGTTACCTTTGAATGTTCTCAACTGTCTAGGTGCTTCATTAAATACAATCTATTTTTCTTTGAATAAAGTTATTCAAATGATCTTTTTGTGGTTTCTTCTCTCACAGCAAGGTTCTGAGTTCTTCATTTGTGTGATGTAAAGTGGCCATTCCCCATTAAATAAGGAACACATTACGTCACATGTATAAAATTCATGATGTGTTTTTCATCCATGTGAGTTAAAGCAGCCATTCCCCATAAAAGAATGAAAGCATTAACCCACACGCATGTAAATGTTGGGTGTGAAGTTTTATCTGTGTAATGTAAAGCGAGCATTCCCTATTAAAGAATGAACGCATTACCGCACACGCAAAAAAATATGTAACTTAAAGCGGAGTGCCACTGGTTTTTGTGTTTATTAAAAGTCAGCATCTACAAAAAGTGTAGCTGCTGACTTTTAATAAACACACATTCACCTGTCCCATGGTCCAGTCATCTGGGAGCCTCAGTTCTCTCCCTCTTCTCCACGCGGCACCTGCATCTCTGGCAGTGTTGCCAACCGTCCGTATATTTACGGACAGCCCGTTAAATCAGGGCACTTTTCTCCTGCCCGTAAATGCCCGTAGCAGGAGAAAAGTGCCCGTGAAAAACGGCAGCGATCGGCTCGGTTCGGAACTGCGCATGTGCAGTTCCGGAAATGCCCGAGATGACCCGATCATTTCCTGTATTCGGGCGGGCGGGCGGAGCCCTGGCCATGGGGGGTGGGTCTGTCTGCTGTCAGGACTCAGAGTCAGAAGCTGTGAGTGCGGCACGCCTACTTGACTTGTGACGACAAGCAAGGCGCCGCGACTCGCAAGTTGAGTGCTGCTGATTGGATCATCGGATCATGGATCAGGCGCCAGAATTTAAAAATCAGGAGCCAAGCTGAGCTTGAAGTTCAGCAGGCGGCCGCGGCGGCTGAATATGGAGCCAGTGACAGTCACAGGACAGTACTATGGGGGCTGAAGCCTGAAGGGGACACAGGACAGTACTATGGGGGCTAAAGGGGACACAGCACACAGGACCGTACTATGGGGGCTAAAGGGGACACAGCACACAGGACAGTACTATGGGGGCTAAAGGGGACACAGGACCGTACTATGGGGGGGGGCTAAAGGGGACACAGGACCGTACTATGGGGGCTAAAGAGGACACAGGACCGTACTATGGGGCTAAAGGGGACACAGGACCATACTATGGGGGCTAAAGGGGACACAGCACACAGGACAGTACTATGGGGGCTAAAGGGGACACAGGAGCGTACTATGGGGCTAAAGGGGACACAGGAGCGTACTATGGGGCTAAAGGGGACACAGGACAGTACTATGGGGGCTAAAGGGGACACAGGACAGTGCTATGGGGGCTAAAGGGGACACAGGACCGTACTATGGGGCTAAAGGGGACACAGGACCGTACTATGGGGGCTAAAGGGGACACAGCACACAGGACAGTACTATGGGGGCTAAAGGGGACACAGGACCGTACTATGGGGGCTAAAGGGGACACAGGAGCGTACTATGGGGCTAAAGGGGACACAGGACAGTACTATGGGGGCTAAAGGGGACACAGGACAGTACTATGGGGGCTAAAGGGGACACAGGACCGTACTATGGGGGCTAAAGGGGACACAGGACAGTACTATCGGGGCTAAAGGGGACACAGGACAGTACTATGGGGGCTGAAGGGGACACAGTGACAGGACAGTACTATGGGGGCTGAAGGGGACACAGGACAGTACTATGGGGGCTGAAGGGGACACAGTGACAGGACAGTACTATGGGGGCTGAAGGGGACACAGGACAGTACTATGGGGGCTAAAGGGGACACAGGACAGTACTATGGGGGCTGAAGGGGGCACAGAAGGACAGTACTATGGGGTCTGAAGGGGGCACAGAAGGACAGTGCTGTAGAGGGTATATGAAGGTGGGCAGAGGAGGACTCTGCTGTGGGAGGGTGATGTAAAAGGTGGCAGAGGTGGACACTGATGTGGAGGGTGAAGGGGGGCAGATTAGGACACTACTGTTGGGGGGGAATGGGGGTGTCTGCAGCCTCTCAATACCTCCTGTACCATGTCCGCGCAGCCTCTGACCATCTCCTGTAGAACGTCTGCAGTCTCTGACCTCCTCCGGTATGATGTCCACAGCATCTGACCACCTCCCGTATCATTTCCACAGCCTCTGACCACCCTCAGGTAAGTGACAGCACTGCCAGGCCAGTCTAAGGGGGGGTCACTGATGTAAGGGCTGGGTGAATACAATAATGTAAGGGGGAACTGATATAAAGGTTTCCCCCTTATAGCAGGGAACCCCCCCCCTTACATTAGTGTAATTATCTGTGGAAGGTGGTCTCTGGTCACCAGAGTCCCCCACCCCCCTATCAGAGTTCCTGGTATTCCTCTCTACATTAGAGTCTGCAGGATTCTCCCCTTACAGTGCAAAGGGGGAACTCTGCAGACCCTGATGTAAAAGAGAACTCTGATGTAAAGGGGAATGCAGTGGACTCTGATATAAGGCGGTTTCTGGTCACCAGAGCACCCACTTAAATCAGAGTTCCCCCTTAAATCAAGATCTGCAGCATTCCTCTTTCTGTCAGAGTTACACTGTAAGGGAAATCCTGCACAATCTGATATATGGGGGAACGCTGTGCTGGCTGGGTTATATTAATCTGATCTTCATGTAAATGGAGAAATATGGTTTTTGACTTTTGTTTCACCTAAACACATTGCTAATAGCACTATCTACATGTTTATAGTTTAATTATTGATATTTGCACGGTTTAGCACTGAAAACAGCCTGTATATGTACATTTTTGCAATGCCAGTAAAAAATTTGTGCCGTCCGTAAATTTTGGACGTTCTGCCAGTAAATTTCCCTCCGGGGGGTTGGCAACACTGATCTCTGGGCACCCGGCTGTGACAGTTTGCTGCTACACAGCCGTCTGTGCGTCCTGAGTGGCCAGGCAAACTTTTGGGACCTCTGATGTGTCCCAGATGATTGCAGGGAGGGAGGGGGAGAGGAGAACTGTCAAAACTAGATACCCGCTCCCCCCCAAAAAATATGACATGCCAAATGTGGCATGTCAGGGGGTCAGGAGGCCTTAAAGCGGAAGTTCCACTTTTGAGTGGAACTCCACTTTAAAACAGAAATAGACAACATCATTTTGCCTTTAAAATCCTTTTTTTTTTTGTTCAATGTCAAAAAAATGGCAATTTTTTTTAATGCAAAAATAAACCGCAGTGCCTAGAAAGCTTCAACTGGAGCAGCTGGAAAGGGTGGTGGTAGCAGATCACTTCTTTGTGCTGCCCTGGAGGCCAACAAAAAGGTACAGTATATATGTTTTCTACACATTGATTTTCCCGATCCCCATAAAGCTCCACAGCTGCAACAGAATGTGACTAAGGCCAGCCATAGACAGTTTGAATCGTGTGTGGGCAGGCTGAATGTACCAAGTTGATCGATCGACCAACTTGGGTACATCCAGCCTGCTGGATTTACATGCAGCTATCAGTGGCAGCTGCTATAGACGCTAGCAGTAATCACTGTAATCCCTGTCTTCCCCCCCGGCGGGGGCGGCTTCCCCGCCCCCCCTCCCCCCCTCCAGGAACAGACAATTGCTCAGCAGGAGGGATTCCCTTGTCAGCACTATCTGTGTTGATGGGGAACTTGTGCAAATTTCCATCACAGGTAGGGATTGTTCAGGTTGAGGAAAACATCATTCTGTCTTCTCTCCTGCCTGATATCCCCAAGTAGCTTGATTATCAATGAATAGGCTATTAAGAAAGAAAGCAGACAATGAAAAGATACATAGATGATATAATATAGCTATATAGAAATACAAGATACCCAATGAGGTAGCACATCCATGCTTTCAACCTCTGACAGAACTAACTTTGGCATGGTTGTGATTGTGGCGTGGTTCGAGATACTAGCCTCCTCTTCCACGTTTTCCTCCTCCTCCTCCTCTAGCTGATGGTCAATTGGATGTTCTACTAAAAAGAATAAACATTGCCAATTTTTTTTTAAAAAAAGAAAAAAAAAATATTAAAAATAGAAATGTTTTTTTTTTAAAGAAAAAAAATACAAAAAATTTGTAAGAAATAAAACAAAAGTTTTTATCAAAAGATGTAAAATCCAAAGCCATAGGTTGTCTGTGCATGCTTGGGGTGCCACTCCTCTGCATGTCCATTTCTTTATATAAGTCTCTCTGCATGCGGTAACACAGGGTCTTCCTCCACATCTGGAGGATGTCAACAGAAAAAAAATTGGTGCATATAGTAAGCACACATACTGCAGAAAATTTACATAAACATAAAATCATGTGGACATATGCACACATCGATCCTTCTTCTGCCATTGGGTAGGACTATCGCAATCCTCAGTCAGGCTCCGCCCAATTTCCACACAGATATGTCTTTTAGATGTGGTTTGCATATCTAAGATGGGACTGATCCCAAATTTCAGGGTGCTTTTGTACAGCTGTGATGGGTGATTCACATGCCTAGCCATTGTGTCTCCCTTTGCAGCTTTGTGGACATCAGGGTGGGGAAAGGTCACAGACAACTTCATGTATACACAGGATTTCCTGGATTGTCATAATCATCATCATCATGAAAATAAATCTTGGCTAAGATCAAGTGTAGTATCTGTTCTTATCAGTGATCCAGTAGGGGCGCTGTGCTATCATCCTGACCTGACCAAGGTTGGGTGGTGGCTATGCAAACCTGCTGGAGTGATGGGGGCTTAGAAGGTTAGTACCAGCTGGAAAAGAAACCGGGGCACCAACAGGCAGTTGGGGCATGGGAGTAATTCCCCTGGGGAAGCTGGAAGAGCCCATTACCTCCTGGTCTTACCTTGTCTGGGCATGGGCTAAGAAAGACAGAGAGTCCGCAGTGTCTGTGCCCTTTGGGACTGGTTGCCCCAGAGGTGCTCTTAGTAACGCTTGGGTGTGGGACCCCAATGTGTGAACTGACACATGGTCACAGCTCCAAACACTTTTTCTGCACTGCGCCTTTTAGGGTTGCCTAAAGTCTGGGGCAATTTTTGTTACCAGGCCTCAGGGCCTGGCCAGTGCACCATGCACGGCCAATTACTGTATTTATCCATATTTATTTTTCTCCCATGTTTTGTCATTTTCACTTATGTGTGTGTTTTCTTCTCACTAAGATGGAGGATGTGTGGCCCTCAGGCTCCTTGCTCCTCTGCCCCTGAACAGAGCCCCTTAACCAAGTATTCGATGGTCGGCTTCGGTTGACCTAGAAGAAGGTCGCTTCTCGGCCTTTTGGCTAAGATTAAGTGTAGTATCTGTTCTTGTTAGTTGGTATGGACCTTAGCTAGTACCGGCATGACCGAAATCCGGAGCGCCTGGACGTCACTTGGGTATGGAAAGTAGGTCATGTCCATGAAAGCATGTGGGGTCCGCCGCCTTCTTTGAATGAATTTGAATGGGTTAAGCTGTTCTTACCAGTTTGAAGGGAGCAAGAAAGCCGGTCTATTCTGGAGGCCGGTTAGTACTGCTCTTAGATGTAATATGCTGAGGAATGAGGATGGTGATGGGAGGGCCTTTCCTCCTTGGTTGAATCTGGCCTTGCAAAAGGCTTGTCCCCAGTTGAAGTTAGGCTCTCCCTAAGCCGTCCAGGTTCTGATGTCTGCTGGTAGGGATAAGCTGCACTGGTCTGGCCGAATGCCGGGACCGAAAAGAGCCCGTGGTGTACGTGCCCCTGGGGTGGCAGACCAAGGGTGCCGTAAATTCTCACTGGTGAGGTGCAGTTCACCTTGAGTTTTTTGGCACCTTGGTAACTGCACCACATACACAATTTTTTGCACCTGCCTCTTAGGACGGGCCTTTTGGCCAGGACCATAGGAATTTTTTATTCCTGGCCAAGGGGCCTGTCAAGGTCTTGCACCTTGACACAACCTGCACTTCTCTACTTCCCCTTCCCCTCCCTTTGTGTAGTGTGTTCACGTTTGTCCTTTTCTTTGGTTGTATACTTTGTCACTGCATGACTAGTACAGCTTAGGTCCTCGGGCCTGCCCTGGAAGTCTTGGGAGGGGTTGTATATGGCCTTTTGGCTTAGTTCGCCCTCTCTCATGGGGTCTCCCTTCGGGGGAGCCCCACCTAGTACTTAGGGTGGGCTGTTTCGGCAGTCCTCCCAAAGAACGGGGTCTGCCTGGTTTCGGCCAGGCAGGACCAAGTGAGTACCTCAGTCCCTGTCAGGAGTCTTGCGCCCCGGGGGATCAGGGTCAGGGGCTTTCCTTTTCGGAGGAGGGCCAGTGCATTTTTTGTGTGTCTCACGTGTGCACTTTTTTATGCACTGGGTGTTAGTTCGAGTGTGTTCACACACCACGGGCTTTAAAAAAGAAAAAAAAAGAAAAAAGAAGAACGGGGTCTGCCAGGCCTTCTGGCTAGGCAGACCATTGTAAACTCATTGTCCCTGTCAGGAGCCTTGCGTCCCGGGGATCAGGGGACAAAGCACACCCCTAAGTTTGCACAAGGCCTAAGAGCTACAACAAAATACACTATTACAGTGTTGTTATGAATGAAGAATTGAAGGGATCGTTCACCACATGTCCTTTGAAATGCAATCATGTGCAGATATCAATGCAGGTTCAGCACAAGGGTACATAGAAAGCACATGGGTATGAGCCATAAGCGCAAAAGTACCTAGATTTATTATCATATATTTTATTTACTGAAGCTTCTGCTCTGACATTTCCCAATTCTGTATCCTGCATAAAGAGCCATACACACTATAAGATTTTCCGAAGACTTTTTCCTTCAGATTTACCTTTTCTATGTAGTGCAAGGGCCTGCCAGATTGCATACTAATTGTTTAGTGTTTAGTAAACCTAAGTGTTTAGGTTTGACCCCATATTATATGGTTTTGGTAAATCTAAAGGAAAAAGTCTTCAGAAAATGTTATAGTGTGTATGGCCCATAAGGCCTCTTGCACACTGGGCGTCTGCTCTTCTCCTCAGAACACCAGAACTCCTGGAAGGAGAAAAACGACCTTAAAAATGCTCCCAAAGCCCTGCATTGTGCATGCATTTAGGCGCATCAAGCATTTTAGTATTAAGGGATTCAATTAATAAGAATAATATTTTATTCCGCTCATTGGAATGCATTATCGCTAAAATGCACCTAGCATTTAGAAATGTTTGGGTGTGTCAAGCTTTCAGTCTGTAAACGCTTCTCTTAAAAAAAAAAAAAAAAAAGTTTTGGCTGCAGTTGCACTTTAAAGCTCAACTCCTCACATTTTGTCCAAGATCAAGTGTAGCATCTGTTCTTATCAGTTTCTGGAGAACAATTTCACACAATGTGTCCTAGGCAGGCAGGTACTGCACTTGGCACACTTTGTTTATTTTTACCACTGTTTATTGCACATGCACTTTTTTTTCATTCCAGGGAAATGGAGAGAGCAGGTTGTGGAAGCCTGCTTTCATGGCGAGGGTTTGATCTGTGGCTTTCACAGGTATTTTTCCTCTCCTCAACTGGGGGTTTCTCTTTGGGAGAACCCTCACCTAGTAATTGAAGGGCTAGCTTTGACTGGCCCCCAATGATTGGAGTCTGCCTTGCTTCGGCTAGGTGGACTACAGTGCCTTGCCCTGGTCAGGAGCTAAATGCCCTAGGGCAGTGATGGCGAACCTTGGCACCCCAGATGTTTTGTAACTACATTTCCCATGATGTTAATGCACTCTGCAGTGTAGCTGTGCATCATGGGAAATGTAGTTCCAAAACATCTGGAGTGCCAAGGTTCAACATCACTGCCCTAGAGGATTCAGGGATCAACGTCCTTCCTCCTCAGAGGTTGAACCCAAAGATCCCTTTTGCATGTTTTTTGTGTGCTGTGATTCCACTGTTCACTTTTTTGTTTACAGGGTTTCAAAAAGATGCACTGCAGGACTTAAAAAAAAAATGTAATGCCCAACACCCAACTCCAGGAACTTGAAAAAAAAAAAAGAAATCCACCCTTGCAGTGAGGCCTTTTGCACTGCAAAGCATTAATGCTCCTAAAGCATGGGGGTACAGTACAGGCACAATACCTTACACCCCTGAGGTTTAAAATGCACTAAGACAGGTAAAATCGCATGACAAATCGCACCCTATCGTCGGCAATGGCCATGTTAAAATTGATGCGACGCCCACTATGTGGTGCCGCACTGATTTTAAAAAGTAGTTCCTGCACTACTTTTGGCGATTTTAGGTGGAACTTACATAGACATCTCTGCATGAAGCTGCACAGATGCATTCAAAGTCGCACCTGAATTCGCACTGATAGCTGCACAGATGTATTCAAAGTCGCACCTGAAGTCGCACTGATATGCGGCTTTTAAAACTCAAAGTGAAGGTGGTGTGTCATTTTTGTCTGCTGCTTCGTTCCTCTGCTATCAGCATTTATCACTTCTGACAAGTTTTCCTGACACCAAGAGAAAAATGGTGATGGGAAGGGATCTCCAGCAGATTGTCAGCCACAGCTCTGTGTGCAGGGGGGTGTGTCCTTTCCATTCAATCAACTCTCAGACCTCTCCTCACTAGGCTCTAAAGTCTCCGCCTCCTGCTTACTGAAAGCTCAGACAAGCTTGCTAAAGTCTGGACGTTAAACGGATGTAGAGAAAAGAAGATAGGCAGGTACAAGAGAAGAGGGGAAGGAAAGAGAGGCACCAAGCGGGCTTTGGCGTAGTATAGTTTAAAATAAAAAAAAGTAAAATGATCAACAAAAAAGAAAAAGAAAAACTCAAAAAATCTATCCCGTAGTTTGAAAACACTATAACTTTTGCGCAAACCAATTAAAATACGCTTTTTGGGATTTTTTTTTTACCAAAAATATGAAGCAGAATACAAATTGGCCTAATCTGAAAAAAAAAAAAAAAATTAGATTTTTAAAAATTTTTTATTGGTAATGTTTTATAGCAAAAAGTAAAAAACATGGTGTTTTTTTCAAAATTGTCGCTCTTTTTTTGTTTATAGCACAAAATCTAAAAAGTGCAGTGGTGATCAAATAGCACCAAAAGAAAGCTCTATTTGTGGGGTAAAAAGGACATCAATTGTATTTGGGTACGGCGTTGCACGACCGCGCAATTTTTTGTTAAAGTAAAGCAGTGCCGAATCGCAAAAAATGGCCTGGTCATTAAGGGGGTAAAACCTTCCAGAGCTGAAGTGGTTAAAGTACAGAAAAATCATAAAGATATAAAGAAAATTGAATACACATTTTATTTAGAAAAAATTGTTCTTAAAAAAACATTATTTAGTGCAGGTTCACACACATGCTATGTCAGACATCGTATGTGATTCGGAGCGCACTGCTATGCAAATCAAATGTGATGTCTGTGCGTTGCAAATTCAGCCATACAGATTGTATGGCTGAATTCGCAATCGCATTCGAACCAAAGTTGCACAGGACCCTTTTTTTGGTCCGCACCAGAATCCGATCAGATGGGTGTTCACACCTATGCAATCTGATTCAAGTCTGAACTGACAGTTCGCACTGCGATATGTGAACTGATGTGGGGGGTGTCGTTAACTTTGTACTGACACCCCCAGAGATTTGCATATGGCAGTGTGAACTGCCCGCAAGTTGAGTGGGATGCGGAAACCCGCTGTGGATTTGCAGGGTTTCCCCATCGCATATGTGTGAATCGGCACTAAAGGCTGATATTCATAAGGTTTTAACAATGTATACAATGGACAAGCGTGAACAATTCTGCATTCTCCAGCCGCCCTGGAGATGTGTGAACCGACCCCATTGAGAGCCGGTCACAGTCTCCTGTCATGCGAATTGGAGGCCGGAATACCAGCAATCAATTTGCATAAGTGTGGACCCAGCATCAAAGTAGTCCCTGCACTACTTTGTTCTGACTTTGATGCAACTTGAGGTCCATAAACCTCAAGATTACACAGGCATTTCTTCAAGTCGCATCAAAATTGCAGGACTTTTAGGTCATACAAATGTGAAAGGAGCCTTGGTTATATTTTAACCACATAACGACCGCCCGCCGCAGTTTTACAGCGGCAGGCAGCCGCTCCTGGGCAAAGCGACTTTATGTTATGTCGCTCGCTCAGGAGACTCTAGGGGGTGAGTGCGTGCCGCCGCACCTGGGGAGCCAGTGCGTGTGACCGGCGGCTCCGATGCCCGCCGGCCACTCGCAATCTTCCGCAGCAGAGAGAGAAAGACAGACGGCTGATGTAAACACAGCCGTCTGTCATTCTCCCTGAAGTGATCACAGAGGCTATGGGATCCTGCTATATAGGTTTGCATGTCTCTGTGATTACTTCACAAGCCACGCCCCCTGATAGTTAGAATCACGCCCCTAGGGGCACATTTAACCCCCTGATCTCCAGTAATGTTAACCCCTTCCCTGCCAGTGTCATTATTACTGTAACAGTGCATATTTTTAGCACTGATTACTGTAGTAATGTCACTGGTACCCCCAAAAAGGTCAAAAATGTCAGTTAGGGTTCCGATCTGTCGGCCCCAATGTCGCAGTCCCGCAAAAAAAAAAAAAAAAAAAAAAAACGCACATCGCCGCCATTACTAGTAAAAAAAAACAATAAAAATGACATAAATCTTTCCCGTAGTTAGTAAACGCAATAACTTTAGCGCAAACCAATCAAAATGTAGCAGAAAACAAATTGGCCTAAAATGTTAAAAAAAACTTGATTTTTACATTTTTTTTGAGAATTTTATATAAAAGAATGTGCAAAATATTGTAATTTTTTCAAAATTGGCGCTCTCTTTTTGTTCATAGCACAAAAAATAAAAATTGCAGAGGTAGTCAAATACCACCAAAAGAAAGCTCGATTTGTGGGGAAAAAAGGACGTCAATTTCGTTTGGGTACAGTGTCGCACGACAGCGCAATTGTCCGTTAAAATAACGCAGTGCCGAATTGCAAAATAGGGCCTGGTCATTGAGCAGCCAAATCCTCCGGTCCTTAAAGCGGAGTTCCACCCTGGTTATACATTTTTTTACAAAAATACCCCCGGGACAGTCAGGGCTAGCACATTCCACAATGGCTAGCCTCTGATCTGTCCCGGGTTGCACTTACCTTTCAGGAGATATACTTACCTTGAAATTGTCTTCTCCAGCGCTGCCATCTCAGGTGTGGGCAGCTTGAAGCCAGCACGATCCTCTTCCGCGTCCTCTTCCTCCTTCTTCGGTCCCACGATGCACTGCACCGGCCCCGACGTCACTTCCGGGTCGCGCGCGTCATCCCTCCACAGCTTCTGGGCATGCCCAGAAGCTGTTTAGAAGGGGATGACGCGCGCGCCCCGGAACTGACGTCGGGGCCGGTGCAGGCGCAATGATTCCTGGGAGCTATGACGTTCAGCTCCCAGGAATCATTGCAAAAGCCAGGAAGTGACGAATCGCCGTGGCCGCCGAGGGGAGGAAGAAGGAAGTAAGGTGAGTATATTTTCTCTAAAAGGTAAGTGAAAAAAAAAAAAAAATTGCGATTATCCATTTGTTTTTCAGGTGACCGGGAGCGAGAAGATGGAGGTAAGTATAAATTTCGGGTGGAACTCCACTTTAAGTGGTTAAACGTCGCCTCTATTGCATATTACTGATTGGGCTCCTTACCACCAACAAAAAAGCCTAGTTGCAGACAATCACATCACCCCCAGAGGCAAATATATTCAAATGTAAACAGACGTCAGGCATCGACAACTCTCTTTCATCTATGACCCCGCTGCATTGACTCAGCCGCCCTTTATTCGGGTACACAGAGTCTCCAAGCTCAGAGTTCATGTCTGCACTGTACTAGTAAGGAGAAAATAAGGGAAAGACTACAAGTCCCGTGATGCCCTGCGCTCCATTCAAGCTTGTCTTCCGGTGTGGCTCCTGCGGACAGGTAGGACTTCCGGTGATGTCAGAGGGAGAGACTGAGAGCCTGAGGACACAGAGAAATCGGTGAGAGGGAGGAGGAGGTGGAGAGAGAAAGCTGAAGACGCCGAGAGAAAGGGAGACAGCCCGGCACAGAGCAGCAGGTAAGAGAACCTCATGGA
The DNA here is from genome assembly GCF_965119305.1 of Pelophylax lessonae. NCBI lineage: Eukaryota > Metazoa > Chordata > Amphibia > Anura > Ranidae > Pelophylax > Pelophylax lessonae. The sequence continues at coordinate 322,608,177 of NC_138769.1, forward strand.
GGTAACTTTACTAACACTTCCTCACCTTGCCGGTGCCCCTTTATAGACTGGCATGGTGCCAGGGAGCCGGTGTGGAGGGGAGCGGTGATGTATGGAGTGTGCGAGGACTTCTCCTCACAGCTCCCTCCACCACTCCATTCCTATCTTCACTGCTTGTTATGGGAAGAGTTTATGTGGAGTTTCCCTCACATTACATACTGATCTACAGGAGGGACACTGAGCTCTTCACACCACTAAGTCACTCCATCCACCAGATGACCACCTACCGCTCCCTGAGGACCTCCCAGCATCTTTTACTTATCAATATATTATTATTTTAGTAAAAAAGATACAGAGTGGGTATACAGATAGATAGTGGGCATATTTTACGTATGCACTTTTAATTGGCACTTCCAGTGTCTGTGCTTTGAGTCAACAGAATGGATTTAGAGTAGACTTTCCCAACCTTGTGGACATGGAGGAACCCTTGAAATAACTTTCTGGTTTCAGGGAACCGCTGATAATAATCACTATGGCCCCTTTTCACACTTGCACGACCTGCAGCAATTCCTGTGTAATTTTGAGGTGTATGGACCTCAAGTTGCATCAAAGTTTGACTAAAGTAGTGCAGAGACTAGTCACACAGATATGAATGGTACTCATTGGAAATCATGGGGTACGACTTATGCGACTTTGCAGTCGCATAAGTGTGAAAGGGGCCTATATCTACAGCTGCAATATTGTGATAGTCAATGGGAAGTACGCTCTTTACATTTGTGGTCATTGGGAAGAAGTCCCTCTTACAGAAAGCTGAAGTATCTGACAGGCAGGAGTTGCTCAATTCCCTAAGAACTCCTAGAAACCTCAGGAAGGACTCTGAGTCTCGATTCGCGCTGATGCGGTGCGGGAAATGCCCAGGAATCACTGTGAATCCCACACCGCATCAGCGTGAATCGAGACTGAGGTTTCTAGGAGTTCTTAGGGAATTGAGCAACTCCTGCCTGTCAAATACTTCAGCTTTCTGTAAGAGGGACTTCTTCCCAATGACCACAAATGTAAAGAGCGTTCTTCCCATTGACTATCACAATATTGTAGCTGTAGATATAGGCCCCTTTCACACTCCTGCGACTTGGGAGTGTGACAGGCAGGAGTTGCTCATTTCCCTAAGAACTCCTAGAAACCTCAGGAAGGACTCTGATTGAGTCTCGATCCATGCTGATGCGGGGTGGGAAATGCCCAGGAATCACTGTGAATCCCACACCGCATCAGCGTGACTCGAGACTGAGGTTTCTAGGAGTTCTTAGGGAAATGAGCAACTCCTGCCTGTCAAATACTTAAGCTTTCTGTAAGACCCCGTTCAGAAAGGGGCGACACGACTTGCTGGGGGCGACCTGGGAAGTGCACCGCGACCTCGGCGCGACTTGCACAGACTTCATATAATTGAAGTCAATGCAAGTCGCCTCCAGGTCGCCCCAAAGTAGTACAGGACCCTTTTCTAAGTCGGAGCGACTTGTGTCGCTCCTATTAGAATGTGTCCTGTACTATTCAATGGCGGGCGACCAAGTCGCCTGACAAGTCGCGCTAGTGTGAATGGAGTCTAAGAGGGACTTCTTCCCAATGACCACAAATGTAAAGAGCGTTCTTCCCATTGACTATCACAACATTGTAGCTGTAGATATAGGCCCCTTTCACACTCCTGCGACTTGGGAGTGTGACAGGCAGGAGTTGCTCATTTCCCTAAGAACTCCTAGAAACCTCAGGAGGGACTCTGATTGAGTCTCCATTCACGCTGATGCGGGGCGGGATTCACAGTGATTCCTGGGCATTTCCCGCACCGCATCACAATTGCACTCCAGTCATGCGGGTGTCAATGTTAAAGTGATTATAAACCTTGTAAAACCATTTAGTTAAAAATAAAAGGCAAAACATTTGTGTATAGATATGTAAAAAACATTCTAAATTCCTTTTTTCACTTTTCTTTTAATAAAGGATCACATTCCCCCTGCATAAGAGCTGGGGGAGGAGAAGCAGCAGCACACTGATCTTCCCAGTGAATGGCTGTGCTGGTGGAGGTGTGTCAGGACATGCCTGATCATTGGAGGAGAGCACACTAAGTTCCCAGCACAGCTAGAGAACTGACCACATTGTGCTCTCCTGCTTAGTGTGGTCAGTTTTTTTAAAATAGGAAAGCAGGGGGACTGGCGGGAACACCAGGGATTTCACATAAAGGAAGCAATACCAAGAGAACAGGAGACCTTCTCATACAAGTACATTGTACAGCTGACACAAATCAGGAATATGAAGTGTTGGGGTAACAAATGCTTTAAGTTAACAGCAACCTAAAAATGGGTAATTCCAGTGCGGCAACATAAAAAAGGTGCAGGCACATTTTTCTTTTGGGTGGGATTTGAGCCTACCAAATTAAATGGGCTCAAATCGCACTGCAAAGAATTGCATGTGATTTGAACAGAATTGTGGTGTGATTTCTGTACGATTCACATTCGGTTCCCCACACTGCTCCTGTGTGAACCAGCACTTAGAGGCTGCATTCACACTTGAGCGTAGCGTTTTTTACCGCGATTTTACCGCGATTTTTTCAAGCGTTTTTCATTGACATCTATCAAAAACGCTGGTAATCAGCCCAAAAAGAAGCTCATGTACTTTTTTCAGCTACAGGCGTTTTGCAAAACGCTCAGATGTGAACAGGGGCCATTTAAATGAATGGGGTTTTACTTGTCGGGCGTTTTGGAAGCGTTTCTTTTGAGCGTTTTTGGAGCTGAAAACGCCCAGGTGTGAATGGAGCCAGAGGCTGTTTTTTAGACCTCAGAATGTTCTGCATGAGGCTGTTTGCCATGATAGTCACAGTACAAAACAGGCTGATGTGAGGGAACCCCAAAAACATGTATTATTACAGCTTACCAAACCTTAGATGCAGTGGCTACATTAATTTTCTTTTCTTAGGATTCCTTCCCTGTACACCTCCTTTATTAGAGTGCCCTCACTCTGGATGATGGTGAACAGAAGGCACAACAGCATTTTCAGTCTAGGGGAAGGGGGACTGGTAGATGGACTAGCAGATTTAAATACACTAATAAACTAAAGCTAGAATCCAGCTCACATTTTAAAAGAATTTACAGAAAACAGTTTTATTTTTTTATCCTTTTTAGGATAAGGGTTTTACGTAAATAAAAGCTGGTCACTGTAAGCATCTCTGCCTGTAGGGTTTCACCGATATTGTTTTTTTGCCAGCTAGTATGAGTACTGATGCTTTCAGTAAAATATTAACTGTTACTGATTACCGATACCTTTGCGGTGCGATTTGAGCCCATAAAAAATGAATCGCATATGATTTGAACAGGAATTCTGTGCGATTCCTGTCTGAATCGCATCCACTGCTCATTTGTGAACCCAGGCTGAAGTCATAATGACAAGCCTGGGTTCACACAGGAGCAGTGGGGGAAATTCCAACAGGAATTCATTGTGTATGGGTACAAATTTCACCGTAAAGGGTTTTAGGTATCGGAGCATTTGCATGAGTATTCGTTCAAATGTTAAGTATCTGCACCACTATCAGTGTACCCTACCTGCCTGTGCACGTCTGCAGCTCATCTCTCCCCTCACTTCCGGGTCTTGCTGGCTTTGCAGGTGTATCTGGAGCCATTGGTTCCCAGTGCTGTTAATCAAAGCCAGCGATGAGGGAACGTGGTCTGGGGCCACGTCCCGCTGTCTGTGTCAATGGACGCAGCAGCGGGGCTCTGGTGCGAGCATGCATGAGTGCCCTCTCTGGTACAGGTCAAGTGGGTCCACAAAGTCATTTGGTCTGGCTACAAGAACGAGTTTTGGTCTTTTTCTCCGGAAAGGTTTTTCCCTTCCAACCTGCACTTGTCCCCAGATCGCTTATGGGTCACTTTGGGGCAGTACAAGACTTGTTACTTCATGGGGTAATTGTCCTGGTTTAGGCTTCGGAATGTTTTCAGGGGTTTTACTCAAATCTGTTTACAGTTCCCTGGAAGTAAGGCAAGGTACGTCCAATTCTGGAGTACAGAAGTCCCTACATCTGGGGGATTTTCTCGCTTCGATCGACATCAAGGACGCTTACCTTCACAGTCCAATATGACTTTGACAGGGAAATCCTTCTCCCCCTTTACTGGGCGGTTGTCACCACAGATGCCAGCCTGTCAGGGTGGGGAGATGTCCTCGGTACAGCTTGTTCTCAGGGGGTCTGTACTCGGGAAGAGTCCAGACTGCCAATCAATGTACTGGAACTCTGAGCGATCAGACTTTGTCTGGATCATTGGACAATTCGCCTTCAGGGGTGTCCGGTACAAATTCAGTCAGACAATGTCACGGCTGTGGCCTATGTCAATTACCATGGGGGCACAAGAAGAGTCCTGGCGGATCGGGAAGTAGCCGGCATTCTAAGGTGGGCAGAACAATCGTTTCAGCCCTCTGTTGTACACATTCCATAGAAGGTAGAGAGGTTTGTGACATGGTCTCGGGATCCTCTTGCCGTGGCCGCAGACACATTAGTGGCTCTTTGGCGTCAGTATCATTATCGATTTTTATGCCTTTCCCCCCTCTCAAGACTCCTGTGCAGGATCAAGGTAGCAAGGGATTTTGCTACTTGGAGACTTCCTCTCAGGGAGGATCAGCTGTCTCAATGACCAGTCTCCCATCCTGCTTTACAGTCGCTGGTTTTAATGGCTTGGCTGTTGAAAGCCAGGTGCTGAAGGATAGTGTTTGTCTTAATCGGTGTTTCCTAAGCTGTTAAAGGTTAGAAAATCTACCTCTAGGAAGATCTACCATTGTATTTGGAAGACTTAAGTTGTGTGGTGTGAGTCTTTTGGGGTTCTCCCTCGCTCTTTTTCGGTGGTTCGGATCCTGGGTTACCTCCAATGGGTTGTTGAGCAGCGCCTGGCCTTGAGTACCATCAGGGGCTAGGTTTTCGGCCCTGGCGGTTTTCTTTCAACGTCCATTGGCCACACTTTCCTTGGTGCGTATATTTATCCAGGGAGTTCGACACTTGGTTCCTCCAGTGCGGTCTCCATTACCGCCGTGGGTCCTAAAATTGGTGTTTTCAGTTTTCCAGGAATCTCCCTTCGAAAATATCGGGAGGTTTCCCTGCTTATGTTGTCCCAGAAATTTACCTTTTTAGTGGCGACTACTTCTGCGTGCAGGGTGTCGGAGCTGGCGGCATTGTCTTGTCCTTCACCTTACCTGTTGGTTTACAGAGCTAAGGTGGTTCTTCGTCCCTGTCTGTTGTTCCTTCCAAAGGTCGTCTCTGATTTCCATCTGAAGACATTGTGTTGCCTTCCCTATGTCCCAGGCCTAAACATCCTAAGGAAATTGCTCTGCATTCCCTGGATGTGGTTCTTTCAATCAGGGTGTACCTGGCAGCTACGGAGTCTTTTCAGAAGTCAGACTACCTATTTGTTCTCACGGTTAGACCTCGGAAAGAGTTGTTTTGCTGCGACCATTTCCAGGTGGATCAGAGAGACAATGATTCAGGCCTATTCAATTAGGGGTCAGGTTCCTCCTTTCCCTGTTCAGGCACACTCTACCTGGGCGCTAAGTGCCTCCTGGGCTTTTCCGGGATCAGGGATGCAGGTTTGCAAGGCAGCCATCTGGTCGTCTATGCACACTTTTACAATGTTTTATAAAGTGGATGTGTTGGCATCTGCCGATGCTTCTTTTGGCCGCAAGATTTTGCAGGCTGCGGTTTAGTGGACCTGGGCCTCTTTGAGGGTGTATTGTTTTTTCAGGTGAGCTCCAGTTGTTTATGGTTGAGTTCCATGTTACCTGTTTGGCTATGGTTAGCCTTGGGAATTTTTTTCTGCTGTTTTCACACCCCTCATGTTTAACACTGGTTTGGGACATCCCAATGGTTAAGAAGAGCTGTGTCCATCAATGAGCGAAAGAGAAAATGGGATTTTTGACTTACCGTAAAATCCTGTTCTCTAATGTTCATTGATGGCCACAGCACCCACCCCTCTGTGGAGTTGGCTTTTTTCTGACACTGCTTGTAACAAAACTGAGTGCCTATAGCTGAGTGTGGGAGTATACCCCCTGGGACTGCCAATGGGCGTAGTCAGGCTTTTTCCTGCCTAGTGCCCTACTCCTGGGGGCAGTATAACCCAATGGTTAAGAAGAATCAGGAGCGTCCGTCATGGAGAGAAATGGGTTTTAGGCTCCGTTTTCACTATTGCGACTTGTTGTGCGACTTGACACATGTCAAGTCGCACAACAAGTCAAAAGCCATTAATTTCAATTTGGCCCATTCTAACTGCTGCGACTTGAAAAAGAGTTTTTGCACTACTTTTGGGCCGACTTCAGTGCGACTTGTCCCTCATAGAAGGAAGGTCGCACTGAAGTCCCCAAAAGTAGCCCCAAACAAGTCACACTACAAAGTCACGCTAGAAGTAGCGCGACTTTGTAGCCGCAATAGTGGAAAGGTAGCCTTACAGTACGTCAAAAATCCAATTTTTACCTTCATGCATTTTATACATGAAGGTAAAAAACCTTCTGTGTGCAGCAGCCCCCCCCCCCCCCCCTTTCTTATACTTGCCTTAGCCTTATCTAGATCCAGTGATGTGCATGTCGGGGAGGAGTTCCAGAATAGGCCTGGTATGAAAGTGGTTAATGTCTCACTTGCGTTTGTTTGGTACAAGCAGTGCATGTTAGTTTTGGTCACGTGGACTGCTGTATTCACACTACAAATCCCATAGTCCCTAGTTTATCTTAGGAGTCAGCAAGAGAAGATGGCCATGTTCCTACATACAGTGGGACCATGGAGAACGAACGTAGCTACCCTGTAACAGGAAGTCTGACCACAGCAGCTAAAAAAAGGTATTTGGAGATGTGGAGGGTGCTGAGAGCAAAAAAAGGTACTTTTTGAGTTAAAGCGGATCTTCACTGCATCTGAGCATCACAAACCAAAAACACTGTTAAATTCATTTTTAATATTCACAACAAATGTCCCCATCCATCCATCTCTCCATGCTTTTTGTTGAGAAATTACTTTGAAAAACAACCCCCTAGCATTTCTGGCTGTGGCCATGTTGAGTAAGGGCAAAAGAGAAACCCCCCCCCTCCTGAAGACACCTGGGATGTAGGACATCATTAGGCCTGGAAACCAGGATTTAACTGAAGAAATGTAAGAAAAGAAAACATTCAGAATAAGTAAATATTATATACTTTCCTATCTATTTACTAATGCTAGCAGCGTGAGGATTAAAAAAAAAAAATCTAACTAAAAATAATGTTTATTGGGAGAGCTTAGTTCCACTTTAAAGTGGTTCTAAAGGCAGAATTTTTTTTTTTTTTTTTTTTTTTACCTTTAGGGCTCTTTCACATGGACGTTCCGTATGTCCGTAAATCATCCCATCCGTTTGCAGGTGATTTACGGTCCTAATGAATGTCTATGGGATTGCGGATGTCAGCGGATGACCATCCGCTGACATCAGATTTTCGTCCTTTCAGTTCTGTTCCGTTTTTTGGAACGGAACAGAATCCTATTTTTGTTCCGTTTTAAAAAACGGAAAGGAAGCAAAATCGGATGTCAGCGGTGTCATCCACTGACATCCGCAATGCTAATAGACTAACATTATGTCCGTATATCATCTGCAAACGGATGGGATGATATGCGGACATATGGAGCGGATGACACAAGTGTCATCCGCTCCGTGTAAAAAAAAAAAAAAAAAAAACTGAACGGCCGTGTGATATTAAAGTTTAGTTTTTTTTTTTGTTTGTTTGTTTAAAAATAACAAACATGTTAGTGCCGGTGTAACGTTAAAAAACCATACCCCGTGGAGAAACCATACCATCGTCACTTCCGGTCTGAAACAGCTGAGCAGCGCAGCAGTGCGCATGCTCAGAGCCCCGGATACGTAAATAAACATGAAAGAATTTGACAAGTGCGCATGCTCGGTGGGCATGAAATTCTCACGGCACTGTGTCTAATGTAATACTTGCGGCGGGTACATTAAAACACTTCGGCTGCAACATAAATCATGTCCTCTGCTATCGCTGTCACTTCCCTCATCTCCGGTAATAAATATAAAAGCGGTGGCGGGTGTATGAGATGTAAATGTGACGGCGATCGCGGCTCCGTGATCCGCTTTTATATTTATTACCGGAGATGAGGGCAGTGACAGGGCGAAGAGCGGAGATGATTTATGTTGCAGATAAGCTGTTTTAATGTAAGCGCCGCAAGTTTAACTACCGTGAGAAATCCATACCCTCCGTAGCTGAACCGGAAGTGACGAGGGTATGGTTTTCTCACGGGTATGGTTTTTTCACGGAACACCGGTGTAACGTTAGATTTCCATACCCTCGTCACTTTCTGTCTCAAACAGCTGAGCAGCGCAGCAGTGCGCATGCTCAGAGCCCCGGATACGTAATTGAACAGCAAAGAATTTGACAAGTGCGCATGCTCGGAGGGTAGGAAATTATCACGGCACTGTGTGTAATGTTATACTTGCGGCGGTAACATTAAAACAGTTCGGCTGCAACATCAATAATCTCCTCTCCTATCCCTGTGACTTGCCTGATCTCGCCTAATAAATATAAAAGCGGTGGCGGGTGTATGAGATGTAAAGACGGCGATCGCGTCTCCGTGATCCGCTTTTATTTTTATTACCTGAGAGCAGGGAAGTGACAGGGGAAGGAGTGGAGATGATTTATGTTGCAGAGGAGCTGTTTTAATGTAACCGCCGCAAGTGTAACTAGCGTGAGAAATCCATACCCTCCGTAGGTGCACCGGAAGTGACGAGGGTATGGTTTTTTCACGGAACACCGGTTCACACTAATACGACTTGTCAGACGACTTGGTCAGCCTGGCAAGTCGTGCACGGTCGTGGTCATTTAGTACAGGACCGGTTCTAATAGGAGCGACACAAGTCGCTCCGACTTAGAAAAAGGGTCCTGTACTACTTCGGGGCGACCTGGAGGCGACTTGCATAGACATTCATTTTATGAAGTCCGTGCAAGTCGTGCCGAAGTCACGCTGCACGCGACTTCACAGGTCGCCCCCGAAGTCGGAGCGACCTAGTGTGAACCGGCACTTTATACTCTCCTTCTCTGTGCAGAGCAGCCCAGATCATCCTACTCTCAGCTCTCTTGCCAGCTAGGTTACTTTGCTTTTTTCCCCAGCCTTTTTCTCCTTTATCATCACTTTGTGCTTATTAAACAGATATAACCGAACACTTTCAAAATGATATTTCCCAGACCACAAAGGAGAAAAAAAAATCAAGTACATTGTTAATGTGTACATGCAATTTAAATATAGGTATTAAAGCAGAACTTCCCTCTTGCAATCAACATTGACTATTTGTAATCCTTATACTGCTAGCATTAGTAAATAGATAGGAAAGTAGATCATATTTTCTTGTTTTAAACATTTTCTTTAGTTACTTCCTGGTTTCCATGCCTAGGCGAATTATGTCATACGTCCCAGGTGTCTTCAGGAGGGGGAGGAGGGGCTTTCTCAGCTAACCACACACTCTCCTGCTTGCATGCTTGAGCTAGGGGAAGGTGGATTCCAAGAAGTAAATGTTACATGAATCATTTGCCCTTACTTACGATGGTCATGGCCAGAAATTATAGGGGGTGTTTTTAAAAGTGATTTCTCAACAAAATAAAGCATAGAGACATGGATGGATGGGAGTGTTTGTTTTCAATATTTAAAAATGATAAAAAAAAAAATAGTATTTGTGGTGCTAAGATGAAGTGTAGTTCCGCTTTAAGAAGGCGTGCAATCTTCTTTTCTCTTTAAAACTGTATGTCTGATCTAAAACAGCGAAACTTTTCATCTCAGGATCAGGAAAGCAATAAAGGCAGAAGGACTGTTAATAGGCTAGAATGAAGTGTTTTCTGGTAGATGCCATGTTTGCAGTTTCTCTTTGTTGTAAATGTGGAAGCAGTGAAATGTGGTAGTCTGTGCATATATAGTAAATGCTCCCATTTTTTATCAGCAGACATTTATCATGCAGCTTTCATTTCCTGATATAAAAAAATGTAGATCAAGATGTCTTCTATGTCATATCAAAGGCAAACAAATGCTAGAACTCTTTTTATAATGGAAGATTGCTTTGCTTGCCTTTGATCTAAAGGTGTTGGGAGCAGCCTGGGGCCAGGATGATATATAAATTAAGTAGTTTATGCATTTTTACACCAAGGTAATTGCATTATCTTGTTGTGTCTCTTTGATCTGTATTTGTCCCATTTGTGTGTCTTCATTTGCTGTGTTATTGTCTTCTGAGTTGTGATAAAGTCCTCTTTTAGTTGTAGAGTTGTTCAGACTGAAATACTTTGTATTTTTCTTGGAAGGTGACGATAGTGTTGGGTGCAAGGGCTCATTTTCAAAGTGTGTACTATTGTTCTTTACAGTAATAAGGTGACCTTATAGTAACTTCACAAGCCACTGAAATACAAAACAAAGGGCGCACCAGCCTAGCGCATTATCCTCAGCGAGTTTATTGAAAATAAAAATAAAAATCAGCTACTCACAAACAAACGTGAAAGTCAAACATATCAGTTCCATAAGGTAGCATCATTGCAGAAGTCCGATATCTCATATCAGGAGATATCAGAGGGCTGACGCGTTTCGAGGCCGTGCCTCTTCCTCAGAGCCTCTTCACAAGCCTGCATAAATAAATTCCTCATGCGTCACAAAATATAGCAACCGTATCATTTTTCAAAAGAACTGTACTTTTAATAATCCAAAAGCAGTCCTTTTAAGCTATGCAAACCTTTAGAATGAAATTGTGTGCATGCATTCCTTTGCCCATATGAACTCTTGTATATAACCCTTTCACTAGGTTTTATAGTGAACAGCTAAAATACGACTATCCAACCAGTCTCACTCTCTTGCTGCTACTTTCTGACCACGCCAAGTACAGAGAAAGCAGATCAATTCTGATGTGGTCAGTTTGCCTGCCTACATACCACTGTGCTAACAGAGCTTGCACTCTGTAGGATTGGGGTTGATGTACTAAAGTCAAATAGACTCCAGAGCTTAGTAAATGAGGTAATGCTTCACTTTGCAAAGGATGCCCTATGAAAAATAAAAAAATAACAGTATTTTTGCTTGTGATTCAAAGATGGAAGTCAGCAGAGCATCTTCGCCTTTACTAACCTCTAGAGCAACTGCACTTGCAGTGCACAGTATATTTGCCTTTAGTAAATCAACTCCATAGTGTAGCATAATAAAAAAGCTGCCTGCCATTAGTTTAGCTATATCTCCAGTACAAAAAAATGGCCACTGGCCTTTGCTTGAAGGACCACATGAAAGGGTGATGCATGTCAAAGAAAACCAAAGAAAAGTCCCAGTTAAATTTACCAACCAGCCTGCAACCAACCAAATGATCCCATCTAACAGTTTGCGTTACAAACAGGGGTTTTGTTTGCACACAATTGCAAATACATGCGTAAGCTGCAGAGCCACCCCATCTACCCATTATTATGCATGTGCATATACAATGGAGGCTCTCAAAAATTTTAATGTTATGCCTGGCACACAGGACTAGTTTATCGGACGAATTATCGTCTGTTTTTTTGCATGCTAGTCTCGTATCGAATTCGAAGAGTTTACTAAAGTGATGAAAAATCTCGTACGGCAAAATAAAAATTTGAAAGTGATGTAATGCGTTGTAGTGTATTTGTATTGTATTTTCGAAGGACAACTCTACTGATTAAACGAAAATCTTACGGTATCGTATGAGAGAAATGTTTGTGCTTGTCCCATCAGATATCGGATGAACTGTCGTGAATGGCTTCCCGAAGCTGTGTACTAACGATCAGATTATCGTACAATCGTCTTGAAAGCTGCATTTTCTTTTTTGTATGATTTTCTGATCGTTTGTACGGCCATTGGAACTGCAGATAATACAGGGGGGCCGTGACGTGGCTCTACAGCTTATGGATGTGCTTAGTGACTTCACACAAGCTTTAGGCCCCTTTCACACTTATGTGACGCGATTTTTACCGCGATTTTGAAAGCTATGGCTATGGCTCAAAACGCAATCAAATCGTGGCAAAGTAGTGCAGGAACTACTTTGAAGTCGGTGCGACTTCAAAACGCACTGATATGAATGGGGCTCATTGAAAATAATGGAAAAAGACTTGTCATGCAATTTTGCGGTCCAAAATCGTGGGACAAGTCGCACTAGTGTGAAAGGGGCCTTAGGTGATTGTGCCAGGGCTGAGATGCTGTCCTTAGGCTGCTGCAAGAAGGAGAAAGCATTTCCTCAGTCACCACTGATCCAGGGGTGTCAAACTGGCGGCCCTCCGGCTGTTGCAGAACTAAAAGTCCCATCATGCCTCTGCCTGTGAGAGTCATGCTTGTAACTGTCAGCCCTGCAATGCCTCATGGGACTTGTAGTTCCGCAACAGCTGGAGGGCCGCCAGTTTGACCCCTGTGGATCATTAGACCAAAAGATTGAAACTTTGTAGCAAGTCACAGGGTAGGCTGCAGTAGTGGGAATGATCTGTCAGACATTTGTAAACAAAACTATAAAGTACACAGGCACCAGGATTTACATAACTCTGCAACTTTGCCTATTGCACAGCAACTCAGTAAGTCCCTGTTCACATTGGAGTGATTTGTCATGCAATTTGACAGGTCATTTCACATGACAAGTTGCTTCTTTTTGCCGTCAATGGCCGTGTTCAAATTGATGCGATGCCAACTTTTCTGTGCTGCATCCATTTGAAAAAAGTAGGACATGCATAACTTTTGGCGATTTCAGGTGTGACTTCAATAGACATCTGTGCATGAAGCCGCACAGATGTCTTCAAAGTTGCACCCAAAGTCACATTTCAGGTGAAATCGCACAATTTCAAAGCAGCACTCAATGTGAACGGGGGCTTAAAAGGTGATACAAGGAAATGGTTTCCTTTCCTTCTTCAACATACTCTGATCTTGGAAGGTGAGAAAATACTCTGGTGTGAATGAGATATTTTACCCAGAGGGCTTTATTATGAGCATCTCTAGTAGTAGATTTCATTGCTGGACAGGCCAAAAATGCAGCTTTTCCTCGGGTTGAGTACTCACAATGGCTTGAGGTTGTTTAGGAATGATCAGAGCCTCACGATTATTTCACTCAGAATGTACAGACATATACAGTACATGGAGTAATGAATGGGGAATTAAAACAACATTTCACCCCCTCCTTTTATGTTAATGATAGCACTCCAAGGTTTTTTTGCCTTTTATGTTTCTGCTAATATATAGACTGTTCACTTGTCTTTTGACAATGTACCATGGCTGTGAGTATGTAATTTACCATGGTCATGCGTTATCTTTTGAAAAAGCTGAATGACCAAATCATTACATTTCATGGTCAACCTCTATAAGTTGTTAGCACAACCATTTTACTGTAAGTTTTCTTTTCAGTGTATGTATTTATTATTGTTCAGAGCATTGCATTAGCTTGCACCAGCCTGCACTTCAAAGTTAATCTAGAAACAGGTTACCTTTGCATAAGTTTATATGCCCTTCATATGTGGACTGTTTTTAGGAAAACATGAGTGATCAGTCCAATTTTTTTTTTTTTATGTGATTGATATTATACTATTAAAGTAGTAATAAAGTTAATTTTTTCAGTTGTGCAAATAACGAGGCTTACCTGTAGGTACGGTGACTATCTCCTCTTTGTACACAGTTCAGGAGATATTCACATCTGTAGCAGATTATTCCCGTGCACATCTGCAGGAGTAACATCATTGCAGCGCGGCCAATAAAATGGCTGGAGCGCGTGAACCCAGAAGGAAGACTGGGTAAACATGGATGCCCTGTCAACAGTGACAGCACGCCACTGGTGGGATCCACTTTACAGGTACATCTGTCGAAATGTGCTAGTATGCGGTGCAAGTTAGCACATTGTGACACTAACCTGCAGGGAGACTTTTTTATTTATTATTATTATTATTATTATTAATAATCGTTTTTTTACTGCTTTAAGCATTGCAGAGTAGCACAACCTTTTTAACAAAATCTACCACTACAGGAAAATAATAAATGTTTAGCCCTAGTTCTTAAACCGGTTGTTAACCGCTGGACATTTGCTTTTTGTTTTTTCATTTCACTGCAAGGTAATATCATAATGTGTTAGTATGGATCGCATGCTAGCGCATTATTTTAAACTTACCCCAAAACAAAGCTCTTCCAGCGAAGAGATGTCAGAGCTACAGGCGCTCCCATCTTTACCTGTCTTGCTTCCGGGTTTGCGGACTCCAGCTCTGTGACTGACCGGAGCCACAATGTCATCACTCCCACGCATGCGCGCGGGAGCCACGTTTTACGCCACAGGGCTCTGAAGTGGTATCACTGGCTGCATGTACAGTAAATATCTCCTAAATGGTGCATGTTTAGGAGATATTTACACTAACTATAGGTAAGCCTTATTATAGGCTTACCTATATTTAAAAGTTAGTGATGGAAGATTACTTTCACTTTAATGTTTTGCCACTCTTTTGTGATAGTTGTGAATAAAGCCACTCATTTTCTCATGTTGTATGATTGCTTGCTCTTCTTGGCAAAAGCCTCCAAGTTCTGTAAATTCTTTGCTTGTTCAGCATTTCATATCCCCAAACTGGCTTAATGATGAAGTGATTCAACCCCCTCCAGCCAATTCTGACGTTCCTCTCCTACATGTAAAAATCATACGTTTTTTTGACATTCAACAGACGCAGCTCCATATCTTCTTTAGACCATTGGGTTATGCTCCTCCAATCAGGAATAGGACACTAGGCAGGAAAAAGCTTTGCTACGCCTATGTGGACTGTCACTGCAGACATAACCCCACACACTCTGCTACAGCAGCCAGTTTTTCTGCCTAGTTTAGGAATAGGACCTAGTTCCCTGCTGGGACTTCGGTCTTAGCTTTTAATAGGGAAATTTGTTATTTTGTGATTTTTTTTTTTTTTTTTTTTTTTCACTTCAGTTCCTGGAGAACTACAAGCAACAGCCGGCTGGGGTTTCATACTGGATATTCTAAATCCTTATGGTCTCCCAGCCTTGCCAACGAGCGTGAGCAGGTTCTAGTCCAGAACTAGGCCTTGCCACAACAGAGCCCCGATGGATGGGGACAAGCCTGCGAGTGGACAAGACTTGCTGGGACGCGATCGACCTAGAACGCCCTTAGTCGCAGTGTACCCCCTGGCTGGCAGCACCCCCACCCCGGGTGGCAGGTGGACTGTTTGGAGTGGCGCCCACCTGGTACCGTGGTATGGTGAGTAATACTGCCCCCCCCCCCCCCAATACTCTGGCGGTTTCGCGGTGGACGAGGCCCCTCTCCCTGGAATAGTCAGACCCTAGGGGCTCCCGCAGTTCCTCTGGCCTCTGGGACACTAGGCCTACCCCCTACAAGTCTTTTCCTCTATCCATAGCAGGTCCTACCTCCGGGGGGCGGAAATATCGCGGCCGCTGTGGTGTTTTTCTGTACGGGTGGCTTTGTCTTGTCAGGGACCCCCTCGGGGGGGGGGGGGGGGTCCGGGAGACCGCATGTCATGCCGTAGAGGCCGCCATTTTACTTTAGATTCATGCTTCCTATTCTCCCATTGAAATGCATGGACAGTCATTTTTTGTTAGTCCCACATAGGAATGCATGGGGCGGCCATTTTCTTGTAGTCCATGATCGCTGGACAGGCAGACGGCATGACACATGAAAATTCTTGCAATGACCCAGGCTGTGATTCTATTTCCTGTGTCAGAACGTTTTACTTTCTGTTTCACAGAACATGCTGGCAGTCTCCTGAGCGGTTTGGTAACGTTTTCTGGGGTTCCCTGTTGGTATTTTTCACCCACTCTGCTGTCAGATTGTATTGGATTGGCACCAGGTATACTGCTAAGTTAGCGATGGGATCGCTATTTAGCGACTCTTAAAGTGACACTGCATTATTTTCATCTCAGTGTAATATGGAGTCCCAGGGTACTATTTCACCTACAGACCCCCCTAGGAGCTGCTGCGGAACCTTCTGGGTCACAACCCCTGTCTGTGCTTACAGCAGTCTTGGAAAGCCTGTTGTCAAAAGATAGGTTTTGTATGTAAAAGTGTTGCTAGCCGCAAACGTCCTCTGCCTTCACCTCCCTCAGTAGTTTCCTCAGATTCTGAGGCAGATATGGCTGCCGCAGATGCACCCCACCCTGAGGGGTCAGTGTCTTCGCATTCTGATGGTGAAGAGGACCTGTCCTCGTCAGCCACCGCGCAGAAATGCGCATTGGTGGAAGCACGTATAGTTTCAGTGCGGGAAACTTTAAATTTGGCAGATGAATCTACAGCGTCGGGTTCACAGGTGTCTTGGCTCCCGAAAAATCCAGAAAATCGGGCTAGGCGTTTCCTTGTCCGGAGCGACACTCCTCCTGCCACCTGTAAAAACAATCAAGCAGCTAAACGGGCACTGTGATGGCTTTTACATGTGAGGGAATTGCCGGCTGAAAAATAGAATATCTGGATGATACCTGTAGCTGCAGGCCTTATTCAGATATCTCCACTTCAACCAAAGGATGTCATATGACGTCCACCTAAGGTTAAGTGGTTAAGCTCCCAGCATTAAAGCGGAACTTCACTCTCTCAATCAACATTCACTATTTTTAATCCTTATGCTGTTAGCATTTGTAAATATATAGGAACGTATATCCTATTTACTTGTGTTGAACTTTTCTTTTTTTTTTTTTTTACATTTCTTCTATTACTTCCTGGTTTCCAGGCCTAGGCAAATTAAGTTGTATATCCCAGGAGTCTTCAGGAAGGGAGAGAGGGTTCTGAGCACAGCCAATGCCTGAACCAAGGGCAGATGGATTCCAGGAAGTAAATGCTACTGCCTTTACTCAAGATGGCCACTGCCAGAAAAACCAGGGGGTGCTTTTCAAAATAAATTCTCAGCAAAAAAAA
Source organism: Pelophylax lessonae (assembly GCF_965119305.1). Lineage (NCBI taxonomy): Eukaryota > Metazoa > Chordata > Amphibia > Anura > Ranidae > Pelophylax > Pelophylax lessonae. The sequence goes on from NC_138769.1 coordinate 322,625,051, forward strand.
AAGCACAGAGATATGGATGGATGAGGGAGTTTGCTTTGAATATTAATAATTTAAATAGTGTTTTTGGTTTGTGGTGCTCAGATGCTTTGCATTTCCATTTTAAACAGAGTGGTGAAGGAAAGGTGGGTATATGCTTGGGAGAGGTGGAGAACTCATTTTTATTATTCTGTATACTTTTTTTGAACTATTGATGAAAAGTTAGTAACTGTTGCACTACCTGCCTGGAGTTTGCATGTTCTCCCTGTGCCTGCGTGGGTTTCCTCCAGGTACTCCGTTTTCCTCCAACACTCCAAAGACATGCTGGTAGATTAATTGGATCCTGTCTAAATTGGTCCTGGTATGTGTACAGTAAGGGGTAAAAAGTATTTGATCCCCTGCTGATTTTTACGTTTGCCCACTGACAATGAAATGATCAGTCTATAATTTTAATAGTAGGTTTATTTTACAGTGAGACAGAATAAAAACATAAATATGAAGAAAACCGCATTAAAAAAAATTAAAAATTGATTTGCATTTAAAAGAGTGAAATAAGTATTTCATCCCCTATCAATCAGCAAGATTTCTGGCTCCCAGGTGTTATCTATACAGGTAACAAGCTGACATTAGGAGCACTCTCTAAGGCCCCTTTCACACAGGCGGACCGTTAAGATCCGCCTGTCCGTTTTTTTTTGGTGTATCTGAACGGTCCCCCCATGCATCCCTATGGGGTATCGGATGTCAGCGGAGACATGTCCGCTGACATCCGATCCGTCAAATCTGGACGGATGGAAACCCTATTTTCCATCCGTCCAGCGGATCGGATGAGAACGGACCGACGGTCCGTTCCCATCCGATTCCCCCATAGAGATGTATGGGGAACTGACACAGAGCGGAGAACAGCTGTCGCCCTCCTGCTCAGCGGGGGATTGGTGGATCGATCCCCCGCTGAGATAAACAGAGTCCGTCTGACAGACGGATAGTGTGAAAGAACCCTTAAAGGGAGTGCTCTAATCTCTGCTTGTTACCTGTATAAAAGACACCTGTCCACAGAAGCAATCAATCAGGTTCCAATCTCTCCACCATGGCCAAGACCAAAGAGCTGTCCAAGAATGTTAGAGACAAGATTGTAGACCTGCACAAGGCTGGAATGGGCTACAAGACCTTCGGCAAGCAGCTTGGTGAGAGGGTGCCAACAGTTAGTGCGATTATTTGCAAATGGAAGAAACCCTAAACTGTCAATCTCCCTCGGTCTGGGGCTTCATGCAAGATCTCACCTTGTGGAGTTTCTTTGATAATGAGAACGGTGAGGAATCAGCCCAGAACTACACAGGAGAATCTTGTCAATGATCTCAAGGCACCTGGGACCATAGTCTCCAAGAAAACAATTGTTAACACACTACGCCGTGAAGGACTGAAATCCTGCAGTGCCCGCAAGGTCCCCCTGCTCAAGAAAGCACATGTACAGGCCCATCTGAAGTTTGCTTATGAACATCTGAGTGATTCAGAGGAGAACTGGGTGAAAGTGTTGTGATCAGATGAGACCAAAATCAAACTCTTTGCCATCAACTTAACTAGCCATGTTTGGAAGAGTAGCAATGCTGCCTATTACCCCAAAAACACCACCCTCACTGTCAAACATGGAGGTGGAAACCATATGCTTTGGGGATGGTTTTCTGTTAAGGGGACAGGACAACTTAATTGCATCAAAGGGATGATGGACGGGGCCATGTACTGTCAAATCTTGGGTGAGAACCTCCATCCCTCAGCCAGGGCATTAAAAATGGGTCATGGATGGCTATTCCAGCATGACAATAAACCAAAACACACAGCCAAGGCAACAAAGGAGTGGCTCAAGAAGAAGCACATTAAGGTCCTGGACTGGCCTAGCCACTCCCCTGACGTTAATCCCATAGAAAATATGTGGTTCAAGTCAAAACCTTAATTACTTGGAGAGGATCTGCAAATAGGAGTGGGACAAAATCTCCCCTGAGATGTGTGCGAACCTGGTGGCCAACTACAAGAAACATCTGACCTCTGTGATTGCCAACAAGGGTTTTGCCGCAAGGTAATAAGTCTTGTTTTGTGAAGGGGTCACTTTCTTGAAATTCAATTCTGGATATTACTGTTGTTGTTCTGTCTCTCACTGTTAAAATAAACCTACCATTAAAATTTTAGACTGACCATGTCTGTCAGTGGACAAATGTACAAAATCAGCAGGGTATCAAATACTTTTTTCCCTCACTGTATGTATGGATGTGAGTTATGGACTTTAGATTGTAAGCTCCTTGAGTGTAAGGGACTGTGTGCAATATATTTGTAAAGCACTGCATAAATTGACGGTGCTATATAAGTACCTATAGTAAATAAATAACTAGATTTGTTTGCTGCGTAGACAGCTTCTGCTTCCTACTTTACAGACCTATACAGTGGTTATGCTTACTGCTCCTTCTTTTGGTGAAACTCGGTGCATTAGCCTTTTCACTGAAAACATTGCTGATATCTTATCTCAACCATTCAGAGATTGGGAATGCACAGTGCTCTTTCCATCACTGGAGGGGAAATATTCATGCTTGTGCTTGCACAGCCTGTCCACATCTGCTGACTTACCAGGGATAGAGTATGGCTAGAAAGTCCCTTTTGGAATGCTGATGAGTAGGCGTATGGTTGCAACAGTGCCACAATTCAATGTTTTTCTTGCAACCACTGCACCGTTATTTGTTTGTAGATGGGCTTTCCCAAAAAATGCTTCCCATCTCCTGCCTCACAGAAACCTGTTCTATAAGAAACAGGCTTCCATTGCTCTCTTGCCTGTTTGCCATTTTGATTCCGTGGTTAAAAGCTGAACTCCGACCCAATTTATTTATTTTTTTTTATTCCAACCTATTGGCTACAAATAAAAATGCCAGATGCTGCCATATAAAAGTAGCAGTAACCTAATCACTGTGTTGCAGTTGCACAAAGCCTGGGCAGAGAGCAGAGCTGTTGGGGGGACCTAGCGGGAACACCCATTACAAGCCATCTGCAGAAAACTACAGGAGGGGTAGAGACCAGATCAGTCACTATGCAGAAAGAGAGATGGCAGCAGTGATCAGTCTTTATTACAGGAAGCTCCTGCACATAGGGAACATTTCACACTGGATTACTAAACAGATCTGAAAGAATTACACAAAGCATACTGAGATTCAAGGAAGATTATACATGCCTTTTTTTTTATGTTCTATTGAGACATTTTTGTATTTGCCTATCCCGGAGTTTAGCTTTAAATGCCGAATGGCTGCTCCAAAAAGAAATCTGTAGATTCGTTTTTCACCATCATCAAACTGCATTATTGTAGTGATTTTAAATTATTGAAGCAATGCAACAGACAGGCAAAATGTCATTTTGAAAAGGAGATGTCTGCAGGGTAGCTCTCAGCATGTGGTCTTTTTGAGGTCCAATGACAGACAAGCCCTTACATGGAAAATGGTATCACTAGCAATGTTCATGTTTAACTTTTTTGGTTACTCTAATGCATAGTTTCCCAACTAGGGTTCCTCCTGAGGTTGCTAGGGGTTTCTTGAGTAAAGGGCAATTGCTGCCTCTCAGATAAGTTCCCAATGACACCATTGTTCCTTTTAGCTATCTGTAAGGGCTAATGCTTCCCAATGATGACAAGAGTAAGGAGCATTCTTCCCACTGACTGTCAAACTAATGTATCGCGCGTGTAGATTTTTAATTTTTAGCAGGAGTTCCCCAAGACCAGAAATTTGTTTCAAGGGTTCCTCTGTGTTGGAAAGGTTTAGAAAGGCTGCTCTAATGTCTACATAGATCTTGGGTATTCACATACATTGAAATTGCCCTTGGGACTTTTACAAGGGTTGCACCAAACAAAAATTGGCCAACACATTCTATAAAAGTAGAAACTTTTATTCAAATACATAATTAAATGCTTGTTAAAAGTGCATAGAATACATCATGAAATGATACGCAGTTGTTACATAGATACATGAGGAAATCGTTATTTGGAACCTGAACACAGAGGCCCCGTTCACATAGCAGCGACGCTACTTCCCGGGGCGACCTCCGAGGTCGCGGCGCGCTGCACGGACTTCATAACATTGAAGTCTGACGGTCGCCTCCAGGTCGCCCCAAAGAAGCTCCGGACCCTTTTTCTAAGTCGGTGCGACTTGTGTCGCTCCTATTAGAACGGGTCCGCAGCTTCCCTATTGAAGGCGACCTGTGAGGCGACCAGGTCGCCCCAGTGTGAACGGGGACTGAGCGTGTTTCGTGAAGCAACGTTTACTTCTTTTGGAGACAAACGTATTTTATAGTATAACTGTAGAAAGACCATCTCATTAGTATGCCATTATACAAAAAGGGGGCTCCTTTGGAGAAAAGATTTATTTGCCTTAGAAAAAGTGGACTGGCTCAAATACAGTTGTCCTGCCGTTCCCACAGCTCCTGGAAAAGACTGTATTTGGTGGGTAAGTTATGCTATGCATTGTTTGACAACTGTGTTTGAGCCAGTCCACTTTTTCTATGGCCGATATCTTTTCTGCCATGCAGCTCCATATTTTGTATTAAGACATACTAATGACATGGTCTTTCTACAGTTATCCTATAACATACGTTTATCTCCTGAAGAAGTGAACATTGCTTCATGAAACAGTTTAAGTGTTGGGATTACTATTATTTCCTCATGTATTCATGTTAGAACGACATATCCTTTCTTGATGTCTTCTTCTTTGCAATTTTAATATGATTTTAATTATATTTGAATAAAAGTTTCTACTTTTTTAGAATGTGTAGGTCTATTTTTGTTTGGCGCAATGCTTGTAAAAGTCCCATGGGCAAATTCAGTGTATGAGAGTTCTCATTTATCAGGCACTGAGCTGCACCATCATCCACTGTAGCTTACGCCTGGTAAACATGAGATTACCAGAAGAATGATCATCTGTTTTGTTTATTTTTTGTATGCTAGTCTCATATCGAAAATGAGGAGTTTACTAAAGTTGCAAAAATTCTCGTACATCCAAATAAGATTTCGGAAGTGATGTAACGTGTTTTAGTGTATTTGAATTGTGTTTTCGAACGAACTGACAACTGTACTGATTAAACGAAAATCATACAATCTGGTGTCGGACGAGAAAAATTTTAGTGCTTGTCCCATCAGATAATTTTTCATAATTTGTTGTGATCGGCCTCTCGAAAGCGGTGTACTAACGATCAGATTATTGTGCGATCGCTTTGAAAGTGATATTTTTCATACGGTTTTCTGATCGTGTACTGGCCATAAGCCTTTAAGATGTTGGGTATTCAGTGTTACGTCTTACACTGAAATTGTGCATTTAAGGCTCCGTTCACATGTAGGCGTTTTGGGGCGTTTTTGGGGAGTTTTTCTGCTCTAGGATCAGCTCTCAAAACGCCCAACAAGACAAATCCTATTCATTTCAATGGCCCCTGTTCCCATCTGAGCATTTTGACGCTGTAAGCAAAACGCCCAATGCTCAAAGTACATGAGCTTCTTTTTGGGCAGATTACAGGTGTTTTCCATTGGTTTCTATTCAATCTAAAAACGCCTGTAAATCGGGGTAAAAAACGCGTGAAAACGCTACGCTCAGGTGTGAATGTAGCCTAAATGATTTTCTGCATGGTAGAAATTTTGAAAAATTTTATCAAATACAGTAGAATGGCCTACTTTTAATTGCTGCAAAACAGAAGTGGGAATTTGCAGGAAAGTTTGTGAAATTTCTTTGGCCCCTTTCACATAGGCTTTCTGATCCTGTCTGCCTAGTTTTTCCGGCGGTCCTGATCGGATGCTTCATGCAGCCCTATGGAGCAGCGGATGTCAGTGGGGACATCTCCGCTGAAGCCTGCTGCTATCTGATCCAATCCAGACAGATGGAAACCCTATGGCCCCTTTCTCACTGGCTTTCCGATCTGTTCCGCCTGTAAGTTTTTCAGGCAAACCTTATTGGATGCTCCATGCACCCCTATGGAGCAGCGGATGTCAGCGGTGACATGTCCACTGACGCCGGCTGTTATCCGATCCTGCCTGTGAAATCCGGACGGATGGAAACCCTATTTTCCATCTGTCTGTAGCATCGGATTGGATAAGATCGGATGAAAATGGACAGGCGGTCCGTTTTCATCCGATCCCTCAGAGGAGAGCGGATACTGCAAAGTAAGCGAAGACGGAGCTGTCATCTGCCTGCTCAGCAGGGATCTGCGGATTGATCCCTGCTGAGCAAAACTAAGTCCGTCGGGTGCACTACCCATGTAAAAGGGGCCCATTTTCCATCTGTCTGGAGGATCGGATGAGATAAGATCAGATGAAAATGGACAGGCGGTCTGATCTCATCTGATTTCCCATAGAGGAGAGCAGGGATCTGACAGGTCTGTCTCTGCAAAGGGGAGACGGACCTGTCATCTGCTTGCGCAGCGGAGATCAGCGGATCGATCCCCCACTGAGCAAAACGGAATCCGCCCGTGTGAAAGGGTTTTACAGTGTATTTAGCAAAAACAGTAACAAATGGATTATTACTTAAGAACAAGTTTAAAAAGTTAAACCTATTTCAACATTCTTTTTGTCATGTTCTACATTACCAGATTCTCACATGAGAGAATCGTTTATTCCAAGAGACTTGGAGCAGCAAGAACTGCACTTTTGCTTACTTTTGCTTTTTCAATATTGCAGTTGTGTGATTTGTGTGGAAACAGGAAGATTGTCCCTGCGAGGTTTCAGGTTAATATTTTCTTACATGGGCAAGGTACAAGTGACATACTAAATGACTATTTGTGGTATGTGTGCCTGGAGCAGAATGTAGTTTACTTCTAAGTAGTATGGCCAAGTAGTCAATCAGCCTGGGCCTAATGCATGGTTAAAACTGTTTAGCGTTAGTCCTTTGTATCCCTGCTACTGAAGAAATCTTTACACACATTTGTATGTGTGCAATAAGTATGTGGTTGTGCTTTGACTTGATTGAAATGTTGTGCTCTATCAGAGGATCAGTATATCTTCCTTTGTTTTACACCCATAATTGTAATTCCAAATGAGCTGGAGCTTTACACTGTATATGTACAGGATTTATTTGTTCTCATGTTATATATTCGGTGTAGGTTACAACCTGAATTGTTGTGAAGGTGATCTGCTGTGCTCCAGTTTCTTTCATGAGTAATGACTTATGTATGTGCTCACGGAGCATGTATGAGTGTTCAGTGTTTGTACAGCAGCAGGAACCAGTGCTATACTGTGAGGTATGCATATCTGTATGTACAGAGCTGGGTTGTGGGTCAGCGAACAATAGGTAAACATTAACTGCCAATATGTGCCAGGGCTGAGCAGCTAAATGAATCATACCTTGTGCTTCTTGTACGTATTTTTATTCTGCAGACCGGGTGACTTCTTTTTCTTCTATGTAAAATAATCACCATATAAGAAATCTGAATCATTATTAGTATTACTATTATAAGTAAACCCTCCCTTCATAAAGTGCTTATGACACTTGCATATTTGAGTAGCATAGCACAATCTAGTATAGGATCATACTGTGTATACAATATAAAGCAGGACAGATTGTCAAATTGAACCTTTCTCATAGCTTCAGCAACCTCTGGTCAGAAGCCACTTATTTATGGACAATCTGTCTGAAAGTGGACATGGATTTCATCCTGCTAACCAAGTCTACTGTTATGTTATATAACAGTGGTTTATGTTCATCTGTGTGCCCATGACCGAGTATGCACAGTCTCTGGATTTTAGGTTCTGTCAGTCTTTGTATGTCATATGTGCTTAAGCTTGGTATATTCATACATTAGCGTATACCCTGCAATTGAATTGAATATTGCTAATCAACTCAGTGTTCAACTCCTATGGTAATGGGCTCACCTTTTTACCTGGTATATTTAAAGGAGAAGTGTGGGAATAAAAAAGAACAAAACAAAAAAAAAATCGTATTGGCCTCTGTGGCCGCAGCATTGCTGTTATACTGCAGCTGTCCTTTGCTGGCTCTAACTTTGAAAACTGAGCGATCACATGACTGCTGATCGCTCAGTTCTTGGTCAGCTCAGAGCAGAGAATCGTGACTTTCAGTCAGCGGCGCCCTGCTCGGCCTCTCCAGCACTCACTGGAGCAACTGGCTGGAGAGGGGACAGGATTGACCGGCACAGGCTCTCAGAAACACATTGGGGGAGGCTGCGCCAGTTGCCAATCGTGCATCTGGGTAGATCCCAACATCCTGGAGCTTGGAACAGCTCTAAGGCTCCTTTCACACAGTCCGCTCTGTCGGCGGACTCCGTGCTGCTCAACGGGGGATCGATACACAGATCCCCGCTGAGCAGGCAGGTGACAGCTCCCTCTCCGCTTCCATCCATCCGGATTTCACGGACGGGATCCGCTGACATCCGCTGCCCCATAGGGATGGATGGAGGATACAATCAGATCTGCCTAAAAAACTGACAGGAGGATCTGATTGGATCGTTCGTGTGAAAGGACCCTAAGACAGCAGCGAGCTGTTGCCTACTGTCGGCTGGGGGGAACTGACGCACTCTTGTTGTGGCCGGATGTGTGACAAGCAGTCCCTAACGACGCTGAGTGTTTCCCCTGACTGTTCTCACTGCTTCATCTGGCGCCCTTTGCTTAAAGGTAAATGAACAGGGAGTGTGGGGCAGTTGGTTGGAACAGCCTCAGTTCTAATCACACCCTCACAAAAGATGGAAACAGTTTATTAATTTTCCATTAAAATTCATTTTTTTACTTATTTTTTTATCATCTCCCTGCCATGCCACAGCCGCACAGCCAAAGGCCCCTTTCACACGTGCTGTCTGATCAGGCGAACCTGATTAGACCCTTCAGTCTCCTCTATGGAGTGGTGGATGTCCGCTGACAACCGCTGCCGACCGATCCTGTCCGCCAAAAACAGAGGGAGGGTGGTCCTATTTAGTGATGCATCGAAATTTCGGCCACCGAAATTTTTGGCCGAAAATGGGCTTATTCCATTTCGGCTGAAAATGGGTTAAATATGCCGTTAAATATGCCGATACTAAAGATGGCGGACGCAGCGCAGGTATCAAAAAACCCGCCTCTGGCCGGTGGCCCGCCTCCCGGTGATGTTAGTTCATTCATGCACAGATCGTAGTAGTAGTGACATCACCGGGAGGCGGGCCGCCGGCCAGAGAAGGGTCTTTTGAAAGGAAGGACACAGGAGGACTGGAGCTGAGAGTAAGGAGATTGCATTGGGATTGTGAGGGACGCTGAGGCAGGGGGGGAGGGATGCAGGGGGGGGGGGACGCTGAGGCGATTATGGTATTAGTATTATGCAGCATGAGGGGGTTAATGTATTGTCACTGCTGGTCACTGATGAATTAGTGACCGACCAGTGGCAGTTAACCGGTTGCCGACCGCCGCAAGTACATATACTGCGGTGGTCAGCCCCGGCCAGGCAAAGTGACGCATGGGTACGTCACTTGCCTGTCACTTCCCTGTGAGCCAATAGCGGGCGCCCGCCTCGGCTCGTTCCCTAGGAAGTCCGTGAGTGTGACCGGCGGACCCGATCGTCGGTGGAGAGGGAGAAAGGCAGGCGGCTAATGTAAACAAGCTGCCTGTCATTCTCCCCTGTGTAGGAATGGTGATCATACGGTTCTACTATGTAGGACCCTTGATCACTGTTCCTACACCTCAAGCCACAGCCAATCACAGTTAGAAGCACGCCCCTAGGGACACACTTAACCCCTCCTTCCCCAATAAAGTTAACCCCTTCCCTGCCAGTGTCATTTTACAGTAACAGTGCATATGTATAGCACTGATTACTGTAGTAATGTCACTGGTAACCCCAAAAATGTCAAAAATGTCAGTCAAGGGTCCGATCTGTCCGCCCCAATGTCGCAGTACCGAAAAAAAATCGCAGATCGCCGCCATTACGCGTTAAAAAAAAAAAAACACCAAAAATGACAATCTTTCCCTTAGTAAACGCAATAACTTTTGCGCAAACCAATCAAAATACGCGTTTAGCGATTTTTTTTTTTTTTTTTTTTTTTTTTTTTTTTTTTTTACCAAACATATGTAGCATAAAACAAATTGGCCTAAAATGTTAAAAAAAATTTGATTTTTACATTTTTTTTGGGAATTTCATATAAAAAAATGTGAAAAATATTGTAATTTTTGCAAAATTGACGCTCTTTTGTTTGTTTATAGCGCATGATCAAAAAATCGCACAGGTGATCAAATACCACCAAAAGAAAGCTCTGTTTTGTGGGAAAAAAAGGACGTCAAATTTGTTTAGGTACAGCGTCGCACGACCGCGCAATTGTCCGTTAAAGTCACGCAGTGCCGAATCGCAAAAAAAACCCTGGTCGGAATGGGGGTAAAATCTTCCGGGGCTTAAGTGGTTAATTAACCCCTTCGTGCTGCATTAGTGCAACCAGTGTTAATTAACACTGATACTGGTTGCACTAATGCAGCACAAAGGGGTTAATTAACTGCCACTGGTCGGTCACTAATTCATCAGTGACCAGCAGTGACAATACATTAACCCCCTCATGCTGCATAATACAAATACCATTGGTAATTAACCACTATACTGCGACAGGGTGGCAGCTACAAGTGTACGCCTGCCTGTTTTTGGTGTATGCCTCTCTTCTATCCATTTTAAAATTATTTGGGGGAAAAAAGTCATTTTCGGTTTTCGGCCAAGGGCATCCTGCATTTTCGGTTTCAGCCCAGAATTTTCATTTCGGTGCATCCCTAGTCCTATTTTCCATCAGTCCGGTGGGCAGTCCATTTCCACCCGATTGCCCCATAGAGGAGAGCGGGACTGTGTTAGTGTTCGCTCTGCATAGCAACAGAGTGGACAGGACCTGTCATCCTCATGCTCAGCTGGGATTAGCAGAGAAATCCCCACTGAACAAGTGGATTCTGCTTGGCAGAGGTGGGCTTATGAAAGGGGCCTAAGGTGGCATGAGTTACTGGATCACCTATCACCCCCACCTTGCTGCACTATCCTTCTCTAGTGAGCCACTGCCCATCACACCATCGAGCCAAGTACACACAGGCTGAATGCTGGGCAACATCAGCCGGTTCAATAATAACCAGCCCGTGTGTATGCCAGGCAGTCTGACAAAAGCCAGCCATTCGGTATGCATGAAAAAAACTGGCTCCTTACTTTTTTAGCTGGCTCCTAGATTCCAAGCAAATTTGTCAAGCCCTGTCCTAAAGGAAGTGCTGTTGGCCACTTAACCGCTTCCTGACCGTATACTATACATATACGGCGGCAAGGTGGCTCCCCTGTGCAGAATCGCATACCTGTACATGATTCTGCTCTTTTTGGGTCTGGGGCACGCAGTCGGGCTGCCGGGATCTGCTGATCGTTCGGGAGAGTGATTTGCCTATGTAAAAAAGGCAGAGTGCCGTTCTGTGAGAAGGGAAGGCTGTGATCCTGTGTTTCTGCTAAGCAGGAACATGGATCTCTGCCTTTCCTTAGTAGAAGCACCCCCCACACAGTAAGCACTCCCTAGGAACACATTCAACCCTTTGATTACCGCTGATGTGAACCCCTTTCCCTGCCAGTGTCAGTACAGTGACAGTGCATATTTTTAGCACTGATCACTGTATTAGTGTCACTGGTCCCAAAAAAGTGTCACCTAGTGTTCGATTTGTCTGCCGCAATATCGCAGTCCCGCTATAAGTTACTGAGTCGCCGACATTACTAGTAAAAAAAATAAATAAAATTCCATAAATCCATTCCTATAGTTTGTAATGGCTATAACTTTTGCGCAAACCAAACAATTTACGCTTATTGGGATTTTTTTTCTTTTTACCAAAACATGTAGCAGAATATATTTTGGCCTAAATTGATAAAGAAATTAGATTTTTGTTTTTATTGGATGTGTTTTATAGCAGAAAGAATAAAGAGAAATTATATATGTCGGTCTTTTTTTTTTTTTTTTATAGCGGCAATAATATATACCCCAGAGATAATCAAATACCACCAACAGAAATTTATTTGGGTACAGCGTCGCACGAGCGCGCAATTCTCAGTTAAAGTAACACAGTGCCGTATCGCAGAAAATGGCCTGGTCATTAAGGGGGGTAAACCTTCCAGAGGGCAAGTGGTTGAACAAGCTGCTAGCAGACATTATGACTTCATTATAACTTCTTGAAGATTGTTGAAAGCCTGCTGAAGCCTGCTAGCAACATTCTTAAAGTGGAAAGCAGCAATCCCATTAGGTTCTGTGTTCAGCATTTACAAACTGGAGTTGAATGCTACTTTAAAAGCTTTAAAGGATAGGTTCACTTTTGGGAACCTGTTCCACTTGTGGCAGCAGTACAGGCAGAAGCCACAGCGTGGCTGTGCAGGGCTCTGCCCACATGGCTGCGTCGTTCAGACACACAGCTCCATGTGTCAGAATGAACTAAAAGTCCCGACATCCTTAGCAGCTGTCAGCTTGTAGTTCTCAGTGAACTACCACGGCACTGTGGAATGCTGTGGTAGTTCATTGAGTGTTCCTGTCAGGGAGTATCAGGCTACCCATACAGATAAGCCCATATACACTGACAGTGTGCAGGAGACCTGCGTTGCATCAGCGATCTGCTGATCGCTGGTGCAATGCTTTCCAGACTCACACTACAAAAAATAGGAAATGCATATTTTTTTACCTGCAAAAAAATGTGCATCTAAAAGAGAAGTGTGGCTTTTAATGTTTTCCTCCATTTATACTTACCTAGGTGGATGCAGCATTGGTCCCCCGGCGCCTCTGCACTGAGAACAGAGTAATCAAACACCGCCGATCGCTCGGCTCTGACAGCTCCTCGAGGAGAGAGCTGCTCATCTGCCGCCTCCTCGCTCATTGGAGCGCTGGGCTATGGAGTGGTCAGCTCAGGCACTCAGCGGCTCGCTGAGAGACTGAGTCGGGTGTCAGTCCAGGCACCTGGCGGATCCCAACTACATGGTTGTGATGATGTGGTGCCTGGACCGACATCTGTGACGTTAGCAGAGAGCAGACTTTAGACTGCTGTCTGCTGAAAACGAGTCACAGGAGTGCAGAACAAACTGCACTCCTGTGATCCAAATGAGAAGTACAGCTAAACGAGCTTTGGCTGTACATCTCCTTATTTAATATTTATTTTTATTTTTTTCAAGTGAACTTATCCTTTTAAAAAAGCTTGCTAAAAGCTAAGCAAATGCTTTGTCAAGCTTTCTGTTCACACTGCTCTTGTACGTAGAAGTTGAAACCTATGTAAAAAGGCCTGTTGATGTGGCCCTGTGCTTGCCTTTATCCAGCCATTAGGGCACCATTTCTCCTACTGATACAAGGCACTATTCTTCCCACCTACACCAACAGTCGGGCACTATGGGGCACTCTTCCTTCACTGACACCAAAGATGGGGCACTATTTCTTCCACCTACACCATAGGTGGGACACCATTTCTCCCACTTACACCAATGATGGGGTATTATAATTCCCAATAATGGGGCACTATTCCTTCCACTGATAACGATGGGGTACCATACCTTCCACTGACACCAAAGATAATGTTCTTCCCACTATTACTAATACCGCCTACTGCCTTAAGTGTTCTGTAATTATTTTTTAACCCTTCTGATCACCAAGTCTGAGCTATTTTCTACTCCAACTGGCCACAATCTGGCCCTCCTAAAGTCTAAAGGACAGTAAACTTTTACTTTACATTTAGCTAGAAAATTTGGAGACCCCTGGGGTAGAAGTATAACACAGGATCCTCTGGTAATTTTAAAAGCCATGACATACATGTATTGGGCAATTCTTTTTCATGCTATAAAAAAATATGCCCGGAACGTTTTCAGAGGATTTTACTCAAACCTGTTTACAGTCCCCAGGAAGGAAGGCAAGGTGCGTCCAATTCTGGACCTCAGAGCGCTGAACTGCTTTGTGCATGTGCAGAAGTTCAGAATGGAGCCCATTTGCATGTTAGTGGCTTTCCAGCTTCAGGGGGATTTTCTTCTTCATCCATCGACATCAAGAATGCTTACCTTCACATTTCAATATGTGTCGGTCACCAACACTTCCTCTGCTTTCGCTTTGCCAAGGGAGAGGAGCATTATCAGTTTGTGGCGTTACCCTTTAGTCTTGCCTCCGCTCTTGGGGTCTTCACGAAAGTGTTGGCCCCGGTGCAGGCATTTTTATGCCAATGGGGGATCGCGGTACTGGGCTACTTGGATGACCTCCTTCTGCGAGCGGAGTCTCCTACTGCTCTGGTGGAAAACCTTGAAATCACCATTCAAGCTTGAGGGTGTTTAGCTGGATTTTGAATTCTCAGAAGTCTGCTCTGGTTCCGTCCACAAACCTGGATTATCTGGGTCTATCTCTGGACTCGGCCTTAGCCAGAGTGCTCCTTCTCCTGGACAAACTTCAGAAACTGCAGGTTTCAATTCATCCCCTGCTGTCCAGCAGATTGTCATCCCTCCAGACTTGCATATGGGTGCTGGGCCTGATGGTGTCTACCTTTTTTAAGGTGGTTCCGTTTGCACAGTTCCATACGAGGTCCATGTAAGGGAGATTCTGGCCAAATGGGACAAGAATCCTCCATCTCTTCTTTCTCTGGCACTTCGGCTAGGTAAATCCTTCCTCCCCTTGTATTGGACAGTGGTCACCAAGGATGCCAGCCTGTGTGGCTGGGGAGGCGCCCTCGGCAAAAATTCTGCGCAGGGGATCTGGACATGGGAAGAGTCCAGAGTACCGATCAATGTCTTGGAACTCCGAGCGACCAGGCTGTGCCTGGAACATTGAACGAATCATCTTCAGGGATGTCCAGTGCGCATTCAATTGGGCAATGCCATGGCAGTGGTTTATGTCAATCACCAGGGGGGCACAAGAAGTGTCCTGGCGCCTCTGGAGGTTGCCGGCATTCTAGGGTTGGCGGAACGGCTAGTTCCAACCCTCTCTGATGTACACATTCCAGGGGTGGAAAACTTTCAGTCAGCATTACCTCAGTCGGCAGGCGTTGAACAAAGGGATGTGGTCCCTCCTTCCGGAGGCATTTCATCAGTTGTGTCCCTGGTGGGGCATCCCTGAGGTGGATCTGTTGCAGAGGTTTGTGGCTCGGTCATGGGATCTTCTGATGGATTACAAACAAAAAGGAGCTGGGGGAGCACACCCTGAACATGCATTCCCTCATAGTGCAGTCGCACATCTATTCCAGTAAGGAGTAAGTATCTCCAATGGTTTTAGAAGCTGGATTCATCCTTCTTTATATGGATAGTGTAGGACCCACTGAAAATGGGGTACTTTGACGTAGTGGTGGGCTTGAGCATGATATGGCCATATGGTGGGACCAAATCCCCATTTTTTTATTTATTCATTGATTGCCTTTATATTTGATAGTCATTTCTTTTGCATGTGTGCGCTTTTTTGTAAATATGTATCTTCTGATGGATGTGCTGGTGGCCCCATTGGGGGTCAGTATCATCTGATTTACACCTTCCCTCTCAAGCTTCTGCCAAGGCTTCTACGTAGGATCCAGGCAGAAGGGACTCCGGTCATCTTAGTGGCCCCAGACTAGCCTCGCTGGGCTTGGTACGCCGATCAAATGCAGCTGGTCCCCGACGTTCCTTGAAAGCTTTCTTTCCCAAGCTGTCCCAAGGACCAATCTTCCCTTCTCTTTACAGTCGCTGGCTCTGACAGCTTGGAATGCCAGGTGCTGATGGATAGAGGTTTTGTCTAAGTTGGTGATTCCAATGCTGTTAAAAGCTAGGAAATCTACTTCTACGAAGATCTACCATTGTACGTGGAAGACGTACATTGTGTGGTGTGAGTCTCTTAGGGTTCATCCTCGTGTGTTTCTTTTTTTTTTCTTTTTTTACTGGCCCTGATCTTGACCTTCCTTCAACGGGGGGGGGACTGTAGAGCAGAAACTGGCCTTGAGGTACTATCAAGGGTCAGATGTCGCCCTTCGCGATCTTCTTTCAATGGCCCTTGGCCACATGCTCCCTGGTATGTACTTTTCTTCAGGGAGTTAGGCACTTAACCTCTCCAGTGCAGTCTCTGTTGCCACCTTGGGACCTCAATTTTGGGCTCTCAGTCTTCCAGAAGCCTCCTTTTGAGAATCATCAGGATATTCCTCTGCTTACGCTGTCCCAGAAGATGGCCTATTTGGTGTGCTATTACCTCTGCATGCAGGGTGTCCGAATTGGTGGTATTATCCTGTCGTTCACCTTACTTTGTGGTTCACAGAGATAAGGTGGTACTTCACCTCTGTCCATCGTTCCTTCCTCAGGTTGTCTCTGATTTTCGTTTGAATGAAGACATTGTGTTGCCTTCCCTGTGTCCCAGGCCAAAACATTCAAAGGAAATTGCTTTGCATGGCTTGGATGTGGTTCGGGCAATTAGGGTGTACCTGGCAGCTACAGAGTCTTTTAGAAAATCCGACTCACTATTTGTGCTGGTGGATGGGCCTTGGAAAGGGTTGCTCGCTTCCTCTGCGACCATTTCCAGATGGATCAGACAGACGGTGGTTCAGGTCTATTCTATTGAGGGTCAGGTTCCTTCTTTCCCTGTCAAGGCGCATTCTACTTGGGTGCTCAGTGCCTCCTGGGCCTTCCGTCATCAGGCGTCAGTGACGCAGGTTTGCAAGGCGGCAACCTGGTCGTCTGTGCACACTTTCACAAAGTTCTATAAGGTGGATGTGTTGGCATCTGCGGATGCTTCGTTTGGCCGAAGGGTTTTTGCAGGCTGCTGTTTGGAGGATCCGGGGAATTTTGTTCCCACCTCTCATGTTGAACACTGCATTGGGACTGCTTTTGTTCTTCTGACACTGCTTTTAACCAAACTGAGTACCTATAGCAGAGAAGGGGAGTATGCCCCCGGGACTGCCCATAGGCGTAGCCAGACTTTGTTTCTGCCTAGTGTCCTACTCCTGTAGGGGGCAGTGTAACCCAATGGTTGAGAAGAATCCTGAGCTGTGTCTGTCAATGAACATCGGAGAAATGGATTTTAGGGTAAAGTCAAAAATCCCATTTTCTCACACCTAACGCAACCATTCTTCGTTTTTCAATAGTCCCTTATTGATCATCATTTTAAATCAGAATTAGGAACTGTCAACTTTCTTTCCAATCTATGAATACCAACAAATTTCAAGTAGTGCGGAGTCACTGAAACATGCATTAACAGAGTAAACAGAAAACATGTCTGAGCAGGTTTTGCAGTACAAAACGTACCTTGGTTGTTCAGATTTCTCTTTTTTTATACAACGACTTTTTTGTGGAATGTTTTAGTCTATTAACAAATAATGTACGTCCTCATTCGTAGTTCAAGAACATCAATTTCAAAATGTTTGGATGGTATTTTTATATATTGAGAATACCACTAACTTGATATAAAAAGAAAACTCTCCTTAGAGCCCCAGTACATGAAAAATGAGTTTTTTGCTCGGGAACATTCCTGGAAACATGTATTAAAAGCACAGCAACAATCTACAATCATTTCTGAAGGTTAGGGTCTAAATTTAGTTCTAAAAAATTAGTTTGATACATTTGGATTTATCTGAATTTTAGAATGTGTGGTTACTAAACTTGTCGTAACAATACATCAAGGACAATCTTATTTAAAGCGGAACTCCAGGTACAAAAGCTTTAATTTAATTATATTCCTTTATAACCACCAAGGATATAGGTCCATGTTGTATGCACCAAATATTTTAGCAAACCTAGATGTCACCTTGTAAAAGTAGTAGTGACATTGTGACTGTGCTGTACATAGCCTGTGCAGAGGGAAGAGCTGTGGGATGGACCCAGCATGCTACACCCACTGCATTCTGTCTGCAGAAAACTACAGGAGGGGGTGGAGACAAGACCAGTCACCCTGCACAAGGAGAAAGAGCAGCAGTTAACTGTCATTATTACATGCACAGAGACAAGTATTGTTACACAGAGCTGGAGGAAATACACAAAGCACATCAAGATTCATGGAAGAAAACTCCTGCCTCTTTTGTTTTGACAATATTTGTTTATTCTGGAGTTCAGTGTCTCCTAAGACCCAGTTCACACTGGGGCGACCTGTCAGGCGACCTGGTCGCCTGACAGGTCGCCGTAGGTCGCCTGCCATAGAGTAGCTGTGGACCCGTTCTAATAGGAGCGACACAAGTCGCTCCGACTTAGAAAAAGGGTCCGGAGCTTCTTTGGGGCGACCTGAAGCGACCTGCATTGACTTCAATGATATGAAGTCCGTGCCGGCCGCTCCGAGTTCGCGGTGCGAGCTGCGCACCGCGACCTGTGAGGTCGCCCCGGCAAGTAGCGTTGCCCCAGTGTGAACGGGGTCTAACAATGAACCTCCTTTTGAAAATGCTTGTTGTGACTTTTTCCCTAACCCACTGCCTTAAAGTGGTATTAAACCAAAAAATGTAGATCTATAGCATCTAACCAATCCATATATGTGATGGCTGCATCAGTTTTCATTTCTTTGGCTTTCTCCTCTCTGTTCTCACCTGGTGATCTGCCCAATAACACACCTCCTATATTAGTTAGACTCAATTTTGGAGGGGTGAGCAGCAAGACAGCAGGATTAGTCAGACTGAGGGGAGGGTAGTGTTAAAGTGTTGCTAAACCGACAACAGTAAATGCAGCAAAGCATGCTTGTTATCCTCACTGTGGAACCTAAGTGGTTAATTCTCTGCATTGTGTAAGATGGCAGTTTGATCCTGTCTTTTCTGATCCTCTCCTGCTTCCACTGCCCCTGATTCATCTCCTGATAGAACAGAGCCTTGGGAGCACTCTGCACATGCTCAGTGTGTATTGATAGAAAGTTTTTTTTTTTTTTTTCTTAGGCGAGTGCATGTGATCAGCACAGGCCCAATTAGCAGTGTCTAAACAGAGGGTCTGCTGGTCCTTCATCCTCATAGGACAATCATTGGAGAATGAAACTCCTATAAGCTTTAACCAGACACTGATAGACGTCACAAGACTGCTCTAACTGCTAATGCAAAAATGTATTTAGTAGTTTAAATTTACTAAAATAATTGCATTTCCTTGTTCTGTGTACTGTATATATAGTGAATGCAGGGTCCTGGGTTTAGTAACACTTTAAATATATTGGTGTAGCAGTTTTTCAAGGCCTTGTGCCTGATGTGGGTCTGCCATTGTTACCGGAGACACCTTCAAGACTTTTGAGTTGTGAACCCAGGTTTGAGAACCGAGACAATGACCATTCCGACATCTTTGGTTTGTTTGTTTTATTGTGTTTAGGGGATGGGAGGAGGGAATGAGTGGGATACTCCTCTGGCTCAACTAGGTACACTTTGGGACACTTGCCTGTTGGTGCTGTCTTGACGCCAGCTAAATGCAGACCAGCGCTTCCTGACGCCTATAGATACTATAGTACTGAAACTGTGCTGGAACCTCGACTTTAACTCAGAAGATCCAGGACTGTAGAACACGACTCCTGACGCTCTGTTTTAGTTTAAGGCCCCATGCACACGGGGCGTTAGAAAAAACGTACGTCAAAGTTAGTTCTGACGCCGGAAAAAGCAGCTGTAAAAACGTGCTTTCAGTAGCTTTTTCCATTGGCGTTATAGCACGTTTTGACACGTTGCTTTTAGCAGCGTTTTTTTTTTCTTCCATTCAAAATCAATGGTTCCCTATGGGAGCCTATTGATTTGAATGGAGGTCGCACCGCAACACCGCAAGTCGGATCCGACTTGCGCTGTGAGAATCTTGAGGGGGAACTCCACGCCAAAATGGGAAAAAAACGGCGTGGGGGTCCCCCCCAGGGTTCCAAACCAGGCCCTTCGGGTCTGTTATGGAATTTGAGGGTAGCCCCATGCCGAAAAAACGGCATGGGGTCCCCCCCAAAATCCATACCAAACCCTTATCCGAGCATGCAGCCCGGCAGGCCAGGAAAGGGGAGGGGACGAGCGAGCGGCCCCACCCCCCCTGGACCACACCAGGCCACATGCCCTCAACATGGGGGGGTGTTGGTGCTTTGGGGCAGGGGGAGCTCTGCACCCCCCACCTCAAAGCACCTTGCCCCCATGTTGATGAGGACAAGGGCCTCATCCCCACAACCCTGGCCGGTGGTTGTGGGGGTCTGCGGGCAGGGGGCTCATCGGAATCTGGAAGCCCCCTTTAACAAGGGGGCACCCCAGATCCCGGACCCCCTCCCTATGTGAATGGGTATGGGGTACACTGTACCCCTACCCATTCACCCCATAAAAGGCAGTGTATGGAAATAACGACAAGAGACGTTTTGGAAAGTTTATTAAAAATCTTCATCCGACTCTTCTTGTCTTCTCCTCTCCGGGGTCTTCTGCTCTTTTGCTGTCCGCCCTTCTTGTCTTCTCCTCTCCGGGGTCTTCTCCGGGGTCTTCTGCTCTTTTGCTGTCCCCCTCTTCTTGTGTTCTTGTCTCCGGGGTCTTCTGCTGTCCCCTCTTCTGCTGTCCTCTCTTCTTTTCTTCTCCTCTCCGGTCTTCTGCTCTTTTGCTGTCGGCTGTCTTCTTCCTCCGGTTCTCCTCCGACGACGTCTCCGCTGATTATGCCTATCTCCGGTCTCTTCAGCTTATTATATAGCCATTAGGGGCATGGCCCCGATGACGTCATCTGGAGGCCCCGCCCCCTCATGTCACATATGACGTCATCTGTGACATGAGGGGCGGGGTCTCCAGATGACGTCATCGGGGCCACGCCCCTAATGGCTATATAATAAGCTGAAGAGACCGGAGATAGGCATAATCAGCTGAGACGTCGTCGTCGGAGGACCGGAGGAAGAAGACAGCCGACAGCCGACAGCAAAAGAGCAGAAGACCGGAGAGGAGAAGAAAAGAAGAGAGGACAGCAGAAGAGGGGACAGCAGAAGACCCCGGAGAGAAGAACACAAGAAGAGGGGGACAGCAAAAGAGCAGAAGACCCCGGAGAAGACCCCGGAGAGGAGAAGACAAGAAGGGGGGACAGCAAAAGAGCAGAAGACCCCGGAGAAGACCCCGGAGAGGAGAAGACAAGAAGAGTCGGATGAAGATTTTTAATAAACTTTCCAAAACGTCTCTTGTCGTTATTTCCATACACTGCCTTTTATGGGGTGAATGGGTAGGGGTACAGTGTACCCCATACCCATTCACATAGGGAGGGGGTCCGGGATCTGGGGTGCCCCCTTGTTAAAGGGGGCTTCCAGATTCCGATGAGCCCCCTGCCCGCAGACCCCCACAACCACCGGCCAGGGTTGTGGGGATGAGGCCCTTGACCTCATCAACATGGGGGCAAGGTGCTTTGAGGTGGGGGGTGCAGAGCTCCCCCTGCCCCAAAGCACCAACACCCCCCCATGTTGAGGGCATGTGGCCTGGTGTGGTCCAGGGGGGGTGGGGCCGCTCGCTCGTCCCCTCCCCTTTCCTGGCCTGCCGGGCTGCATGCTCGGTTAAGGGTCTGGTATGGATTTTGGGGGGGGACCCCATGCCGTTTTTTCGGCATGGGGCTACCCTCAAATTCCATAACAGACCCGAAGGGCCTGGTTTGGAACCCTGGGGGGGACCCCACGCCGTTTTTTTCCCATTTTGGCGTGGCGTTCCCCCTCAAGATTCCCACAGCGCAAGTCACCCCGCAAGTCGGATCCGACTTGCGGTGTTGCGGTGCGACCTCTATTCAAATCAATAGGATCCCATAGGGAACCATTGATTTTGAATAGAAGAAAAAAAAACGTATAACGTGGCTTAACGCACGTTAAGCAACGTTATAGCAAAGTTATTCAGCTTTTAGCAGCGTCAGGCGTTTTTAACGCTGTAACGCTGGTCCTCAGAACGCGCAGGTGGTGGGTTCTTGTTGCAGCCTAAAAACGTCTAAGCCACTTACAGCTCAAAAACGTCTGAGTGTGCATGAGGCCATAGAATAACATGGAGGGGCGTTTTTAGGCTGCAAAAAGAAAACGCCTGACGCTGCTTACAGCGGCGTTAAAAACGTCCCGTGTGCATGGGGCCTAAGGCATGGGGTCCCCCCCCAAAATCCATACCAGACCCTTAACCGAGCATGCAGCCCGGCAGGCCAGGAAAGGGGAGGGGACGAGCGAGCGGCCCCACCCCCCCTGGACCACACCAGGCCACATGCCCTCAACATGGGGGGGTGTTGGTGCTTTGGGGCAGGGGGAGCTCTGCACCCCCCACCTCAAAGCACCTTGCCCCCATGTTGATGAGGTCAAGGGCCTCATCCCCACAACCCTGGCCGGTGGTTGTGGGGGTCTGCGGGCAGGGGGCTCATCGGAATCTGGAAGCCCCCTTTAACAAGGGGGCACCCCAGATCCCGGACCCCCTCCCTATGTGAATGGGTATGGGGTACACTGTACCCCTACCCATTCACCCCATAAAAGGCAGTGTATGGAAATAACGACAAGAGACGTTTTGGAAAGTTTATTAAAAATCTTCATCCGACTCTTCTTGTCTTCTCCTCTCCGGGGTCTTCTCCGGGGTCTTCTGCTCTTTTGCTGTCCCCCCTTCTTGTCTTCTCCTCTCCGGGGTCTTCTCCGGGGTCTTCTGCTCTTTTGCTGTCCCCCTCTTCTTGTGTTCTTCTCTCCGGGGTCTTCTGCTGTCCCCTCTTCTGCTGTCCTCTCTTCTTTTCTTCTCCTCTCCGGTCTTCTGCTCTTTTGCTGTCGGCTGTCGGCTGTCTTCTTCCTCCGGTCCTCCTCCGACGACGTCTCAGCTGATTATGCCTATCTCCGGTCTCTTCAGCTTATTATATAGCCATTAGGGGCGTGGCCCCGATGACGTCATCTGGAGACCCCGCCCCTCATGTCACAGATGACGTCATATGTGACATGAGGGGGCGGGGCCTCCAGATGACGTCATCGGGGCCACGCCCCTAATGGCTATATAATAAGCTGAAGAGACCGGAGATAGGCATAATCAGCTGAGACGTCGTCGGAGGAGGACCGGAGGAAGAAGACAGCCGACAGCAAAAGAGCAGAAGACCGGAGAGGAGAAGAAAAGAAGAGAGGACAGCAGAAGAGGGGACAGCAGAAGACCCCGGAGACAAGAACACAAGAAGAGGGGGACAGCAAAAGAGCAGAAGACCCCGGAGAAGACCCCGGAGAGGAGAAGACAAGAAGGGCGGACAGCAAAAGAGCAGAAGACCCCGGAGAGGAGAAGACAAGAAGAGTCGGATGAAGATTTTTAATAAACTTTCCAAAACGTCTCTTGTCGTTATTTCCATACACTGCCTTTTATGGGGTGAATGGGTAGGGGTACAGTGTACCCCATACCCATTCACATAGGGAGGGGGTCCGGGATCTGGGGTGCCCCCTTGTTAAAGGGGGCTTCCAGATTCCGATGAGCCCCCTGCCCGCAGACCCCCACAACCACCGGCCAGGGTTGTGGGGATGAGGCCCTTGTCCTCATCAACATGGGGGCAAGGTGCTTTGAGGTGGGGGGTGCAGAGCTCCCCCTGCCCCAAAGCACCAACACCCCCCCATGTTGAGGGCATGTGGCCTGGTGTGGTCCAGGGGGGGTGGGGCCGCTCGCTCGTCCCCTCCCCTTTCCTGGCCTGCCGGGCTGCATGCTCGGATAAGGGTTTGGTATGGATTTTGGGGGGGACCCCATGCCGTTTTTTCGGCATGGGGCTACCCTCAAATTCCATAACAGACCCGAAGGGCCTGGTTTGGAACCCTGGGGGGGACCCCCACGCCGTTTTTTTCCCATTTTGGCGTGGAGTTCCCCCTCAAGATTCTCACAGCGCAAGTCGGATCCGACTTGCGGTGTTGCGGTGCGACCTCCATTCAAATCAATAGGCTCCCATAGGGAACCATTGATTTTGAATGGAAGAAAAAAAAAACGCTGCTAAAAGCAACGTGTCAAAACGTGCTATAACGCCAATGGAAAAAGCTACTGAAAGCACGTTTTTACAGCTGCTTTTTCCGGCGTCAGAACTAACTTTGACGTACGTTTTTTCTAACGCCCCGTGTGCATGGGGCCTTAAAGTCACTGAACAGCTCCCTCCAGCCCTTCACTGGCTGAGGTAGCTCTGTGTAGATACTTGTGCTGCTGCAACTCTTAACCTTGTACACTTCCCACTGTACACTGACTCTTCAGGGCCCAAACTACAGGTGCCCCCTTTCACAATTCAGGGTCCTATACCTAAGTACCCCCTCTAATACTTCAGGGTCCTCTGACTAGGCACCCCCTTTAACCGCTAGCTGACTCCTGGATCCCTAGAACCTTCCCTGGAGTGGTTCCCTCTAACACTAGGCAGACCCCCAGGGGCAGTCCACAGTACTCAAAAGCTTTTGTAGGCTTTCCTGGAACTGGACCCCTCTCTCTCTCTCCGCTGGTTCTCAGCACACCGGATCCCCTCTGTAGCTCAGCTTCACACTCTGTGGATTCCCAGGCCGCCAACTGGGACACCCGCTTCCTCTGACAGGAGGAGAGACAGCTGTACTCTCCCTCCTGGGACTCTGCTTCCCACCAAAGACGCTGCGTCATGCGTTCAGAACTTATACCCACTCCTGGGAGACATGACAGTCCAGCTGAAATCATGGCCCTGCTGTTAAGCAGCCAAGGCCCATTATACTTTACCCAGCACCTACCTGTAGGGTGCTACATTAGCAAATTGTAATACACTAACAAATTGAAGCCAAACTCCAGCTCACACTTTATAATTAGTTGCAACAAACTTTTTTTTTTTTTTTTATCCTTTTGGCATAAAGGTTTGCATGACTAAATAAAAGCTGATTATTTTAATCCCCACTACCAGTGTTTGGTGGTTGGTCTCATGTAAACCGATACATTCTTTTGGAGTGCTTGGGCTTTTGAAAAAACTGAATTGCTGGCTGAATCACCAGATTGAAATAAAAGCAATAAAGCCTAAAAAAGAAAACAAATGCAGCCATCACAACTAAGAATTGGTAAGCTGCAATATAATAATTACTTTTGGGTTTAATACTGCTTGAAATGCAGGCATTGGGGTTGAATGTGTTTTATGTGTGCACCAGTTACAGCTACAAATCACACCACGCTATGGTTCACTGGTGTGCCAGTTGTCTAATGCTTGTGAGCCCTTAGAGCTTGTTCACACTGTGGTGGTGACCTGCATTTTTCTGCACTGGATAAATGCAGGTCACCGCTAGGGCACATAGTAAAGTATTTTTCTCTGTCGCTCATTGACAGACGTAGTCCTCGTTGATTAATAACAACTCGGGTTATACTGCCCTCTACAGGAGTAGGACTAGACAGGAAAGAAAACGTTCTGGCCACACCCTAGGGGCAGTCCCATAGGGTATATCCTCTCACTTCCTGCTACAGCAAATCAGTTTTTTTTTTTTCTGTCTAGTTAGGAGTAAGGACCTAGATGCCTTGCTAGGATCTTCGGTCCTGGCAGGATTTTTCTCTTAGATTTTTTAGACAGCTTTTTTCTCCAGTGTTCCTGTGAGATCTTCAAGCAAGAAAGCTGGAACTGGGTGACGGGCTGGATGTTGAGATCCAGTGGTCACCCCAGTTCAGCCTACGAGCGCGTGCAGGCCATAGCTCCGTGCTGGGTTGGCCGCGACATAGTCCCACTGGACGGGGACTGACCCTGCGAGTTAAACGTCTCGCTTAAACGCCAATGACCATGAGTCACGGTGTCCGTATTGGTCGACAGCCCTCCCACCCCGGTGGAGAGGGGTACTGTCAGGAGTTGGCGCCCGCCTGGTTCCGGTATGGTGAGTAGTATGTTCCCCCTTTTCCCCCTGACGGGTTTGTGGTGAACGCTGGCCCCTCTCTGAAATGGTAAGGATGGGTCTCCCCTCTATCCTATAACATGTCACAGATCCCCCTATTTGAGTGTGATTTTTGTGAACAAGAAACCAGGAGGCTTGGTTTGGGAGCTGACAATCTAATGTAATTTCAAAACTGTAAAGATGACTGAAGTCAGTGGCAGTACTAGAATATTACTGTGGTAGCATAAGGTATCCTACCTGTCAGAGGTGTTCACAGGGCGATGTCTATGCATGTATAACTGCTGTCCAGATCGCATTCCTCCAGCAAGGGCAAACTGCCTTCCGACGGCCCACGGGCCGCATGCGGCCCGCCAGGGTCCGGTACCGCCGGCCAGGCTGATCACCATCCAGGGTGAAGTTTGGGGGGCCGAAGCACTCCCGCAGGCCGCTAGGCCGAATACAGCATCCCGCAGGCCGCTGCTAAGCCGCCGCTATCCTAACAGGCCACCGCCATTGTCTTGCAGAGCACACGAGGCCGCCATATTGGCGTAGCCTCGTGTCTCTAGCATGGGGGCGGCCATGTTTGAGGTGATCAAACACCTCGTGGAGCCAGTGGTAGGCGCCGGAAGGCGTGTTAAGGGGCGGAGCCACCTCCTTTACCCAGGAAAAAGTGCCAAAGACTTCCTGTCTGTAACAGGACAGCACTGAGCAAGCTGATGAAAACTTCTGTGCATCAGGGATGAGCCTTGGGGTCTCTCTCTCTCTCTCTCTCTCTCTCTGTGGGGTCCAAAAAGGCAGGTAACACTGAGGGGCGCTGTTGCAACTGGGGGATAAAAAAAAAAATAAAAAAAAAAAAAGTTTTTTACTTTGTCATTTTTTGTCGCTGGCAAATGTCTTGTATAATCATTGACCCTGCCGCATAGGTATCCCTACCTGATCCCCTCAAGGTGGCCGCAGGACCCTCCAGTACCCCACTTGTTTTTAATGCATTATCGGCAGTTTTGGAGTCTTTGGTATCCCGGGTGGAGGTGGCCTGTCAGGGACGGGGGTCAAGAAGCGACCCCCGCCTACCCCTATTTTTTATCTGATACTTCAGATACGGATTCGGAGCTGGTCAATGCAGCTGCAGGTCCCTCTTATGGGGCTGTTGTCTCAGGTAAGGTCTCCTCAGCAGTGAGGAGAACGTTTCTGCCTCCGCCATAGTACAAGAGTGGTGGATGCACTAGTTGTGTCCGTCCGGGAAACCTTTAGTCTTGAGGTTACACCGGCAGAGGTAGCCGAGACTGAAATTCCTTTTTGGTACTTGTTAGCCTACCAAAAGGGCGAAGGATTTTCCTTTACCCAAATGGGGTCGTTTTGAAACGAACCCCTGTTATTTCCTAACGCATGGCTAGGCGCTATCCGTTTGAGGAATCCCTCTTTAAAGGATAGACGGTACCAACTGCTGTCTTGCCACAGACTGTTAGGATAAAGAGGACCTCGCAACCAACGAGGACCTTCCCTTTCTGCTCATAAAGAGTTTGTTCGTTCCGTGAGGGCGGGCGATAAGGCGAAACCCTCCAAAGCCTTCAGAGGGTTTTTCAAAGGGCGCTGGTCGGCTAAACAAAAAGTCCGGCTCAGCCAAGCCTGAAGAATACAGCCTGATGCGCCCCTACCCATCTCTGGGGGGGGGGGGGATGTCTTCACCAGTTTCCGGATCCATGGCTTGCCAGAACCCCGGACTAAGGGGTTCGCGAGGTCATACGGTCAGGATACAGGATCGAGTTTCGATCACTTCCACCGGTACGATTCTTCCCTTCTAACATTGAACGGTTTCAGGGGTTCTATTCGAACCTGTTCACAATGCCCAGGAAAGAGGGCAAGGTGCGTCCAATTCTGGACTTGGAATGTTGGATACATCCTGGGCAAGAAAGTTTCTCCTTGCGGAAAAACTCCAGAAGGTTCAGTCAATGATTCGGATGTTGCTGTCCGTCAAATTGGCTGGGACGGATGGTGGCCTTCTTAGAGGCAGTACCGTATACCCAGTCTCATACCCGAATTCTCCTGAAGGAGATTATTTTCTTATGGAATCAGAATTCCGATTTCCTGGACAATCAGATCCGGTTGAGCGAGCGGACGAGGGAGCCTCCGATGCTCAACCAGGGGAAGTCATTCCTTCCGATAGTATCCAGGTTACCAATAGGGTATCGGAACTAAGAGCGATCAGATTTTGTCTGATTTACTGGACCGAGCAGCTCTAGAGCAGCCCGATTCGGATCCAATCGCACAATGTCACGGTCGTGACTAATGTCAAGAAAGGGGCACTTAGAGTGTCCTGGTGGCCATCGAAACGACTAGCATCTTTCGTTGGACGGAACGGTTTGTTCCGGATCTCCCCGCAGTGTTCACTCCGGGGGTGGGAAATCGGCAGGCAGATTATTTCAGCCGTCAGATTCTGGATCAAGGGGTATGGCCTCTTCATCCAGAGGTTCTTCACTAGCTGTCCCTTCATTGGGGCACCCCGGATGTGGATCTGTTGGCATCTTGGCTCAACAGGAAGGTGTGGAGGTTTGTAGCTCGCACCCGCGATCCTCTAGTGGACGCAGCAGAAACGCTGATCGCCCCGTGGGGGCAGTATCAGCTACGGCATGCCTTCCATCCTCTCAAGTTACTGCGGGAACTTCTTCGCAGGATAGAGGTGGAGGGAATTCCAGTTATTCTGGAAATTCCGGACTGACCTTGTCAAGCCTGGTACGCCGACTTGGTGAGGCTAATCGCGGACGCTTCTTGGAGACTTCCTCTCAGGGAGGATTTGCGGTCTCAGGGACCGATCTTCCATCTTGCTTTACAATCGCTGGCTTAATGGCCTGGCCATTGAGACCCAGGTACTGAAGGACAAGGGAGTGTCAGCTTCAGTTATTCCTACCTCTAGTTAAAGCAAGGAAAGCGACTTCCAGCACATGGAAGTCTTATATTGCGTGGTGTGAATCTTTTGGATTTCCCCCACATACCTATTCGGTGACCCGAATCTTGGTCTGTCTGCAACAAGGGGTTGAGCAGAAACTGTCCTTGAGCACTATCAAGGGTCAGGTTTCAGCGTTAGCAATCTTCTTTCAGAAACCTTTGGCTAATCATTCCTTGGTGCGGAATTTCATCCAGGGGGTGCGACATCTGGCTCCGCCAGTGCGCGCACCCTTACCGCCTGGGATCTTAATTTAGTGTGGTCGGTTCTTCAGAAACTTCTCTTTGAAGATATTAGGGAGATTCCCTTGCTTACATTATCCCAGAAGGTGGCCTTCTTGGTGGCCATTACTTCTGCACGCAGGGTGTCAGAACTGGCCGCATTATCATGAAGTTCCCCATATCTGGTGGTTCATAGGGATAAGGTGGTTCTTCTTCCAAATCCATCCTTCCTTCCTTCCTAAGTGGTTTTCAGGGTTTTCATCTGAATAAAAATATTGTGTTACCTTCCCCGTGTCCTAAGACTGGCCATCCTTGGGAGTTTGCATTACACTCCTTGGATGGGGTTCAGAAGGATACACTTGACTACTACGAACTTGTTTTCGTAAGACGGAATCACTTTTTGTGATCACGGATAGCCCTTGAAGGGGGTTGCCTGTGTCTGCCGCGACCATATCTAGATGGACCAGTCAGACGGTGGTACAGGCTTATTCTATTAAGGGTCGGAATCCTCCGTTCCCTGTTAAGGCGCACTCTACTTGGGCGCCTAGTGTCTCCTGGGTCTTCCGCCATCAGGCGTCAGCGATCCAGGTTTTCAAGGCGATGACTTGATCGTCGGTTTATACATTTACAAAATTTTATAAGTTGATGTGATGGCATCGTCGGATGCCTCTTTTGGCCACAAGGTTCTGCAGGCCGCAATCTGAGGAGACTGTTGGTCTACCTCAAGGGTTTGTTGGGTGTTTCACTTAGGTCTCATCTCTTTGCTCGATGAGTCCTTGATGCTTCTGGTTGGCTCCGGTTGGGCCTTCTGGATTTTGATTTCTGTTATCCCACCCCTCATTTGTGGTACTGCTTTGGGACGTCCCAAGTTGTTATTAATCAACGAGGACTACGTCTGTCAATGAGCGACAGAGAAAAATGGATTTTTGTAAAATCTTACCGTAAAATCCTTTTTCTCTTAAGCTCATTGACAGACGTAGTACCCGCCCCTCTGTTTTTGAGTTGGGTTGGGTTAAATTCTCTAAACACTGCTTTGTGACATAACTGATTTGCTGTAGCAGGAAGTGAGAGGATATACCCTCTGGGACTGCCCCTAGGGTGTGGCCAGAACGTTTTCTTTCCTGTCTAGTCCTACTCCTGTAGAGGGCAGTATAACCCGAGTTGTTGTTAATCAACGAGGACTACGTCTGTCAATGAGCTTAAGAGAAAAGGATTTTATGGTAAGATTTTACAGAAATCCATTTTTATGCGCCCCGTTCATACACAACAATGCTGCATTGTTCTGCACAGCAGTGCAACGCTCCTCACTGTAGTGTGGTGAAATAAATGAAGTGTAACGTGCTTCAAATAAAGTTGAGAGTAAAAAAATAAATGGGGGGGGGGGGAGTGGGGTGCTGTCAAATGGGCATCCCACTGCTTCCTGTTGAAGCCAGTACTGCACTGACCTGCACAGTAAAACGCAGGAAATTGTGAATGTAGCCTTAACGTGGAAAAGGTTGCTGATTTTTTTATACAAATCTTCCTGTTTGTGCAACCACTAAGCTGTTTAGGTGGATAAATAGAAATGAAACTTTGTTTCAATTCATTAATGTTAGTGGAGGAAACTGTTGTGCAGCTTACCAATCCTTATATGTGATGGCTGCATTCGTTTTTTTTTTTTCTTTGGCCTTTTTTCCCTTCTGTGTTCACCTGGTGATCTGGCCAGCAACACACCTTCTGTATTAGTGAGACACAACTCTGGTTGAGTGAACACAGCAGACAGCACTACTTTGTCTGGAGGATAGTAGTAAATGTATTGGCAGATTTAGATACACTATAATATATAATAAATTGAAGCCAAACCTCAGCTCACAATTTATCAGTTACAGCAAACTGTTTTTTTTTTTTTTTTGTTTGTTTTTTCCTTTTGGGATAAAGATTTTGCATTAATAAATAAAAGTTGATCATTTTAATTGGGGCTTGACCGATCTCGTTTTTTCAGGGCCGATACCGATTTTCCGGCCAACCTTCAGGCCGATGGCCAATATTAGGTGCCGATATATTCCAACCTTCAGGCCGATGGCCAATATTAGGTGCCGATATATTCTGTACATTTAGGCCCCGTTCACATAGGGGCGACGCTACCTTGGAGCGGCCGCCACGGACTTCATAACATTGAAGTCTATGGCGGTCGCCTCCTGGTCGCCCCAAAGAAGCTCCGGACCCTTTTTCTAAGTCGGAGCGACTTGTGTCGCTCCTATTAGAACGGGTCCGCAGCTTCCCTATGGGAGGCGACCTGTGAGGCGACTAGGTCGCCTCACAGGTCGCCTTAGTGTGAACCGGGACTTAAAGTTTGTATTTTTACACTGTCCTTTTAAAAAAAAAAAATAAAACATTTTTATCATTTTTATTGCAGTCTTAAGGAATGTAAACATCCCTTGTAATTGACAGTAATAGGCAGTGATGGTACTCTTTTTACTCTATAAGACCCCAAACCCCTCCTCTGCACTTCAAAGCATTCCAAACAACAAGTTTGGCTGTTTTTAATACTGTATTTTTTTTCCTGGCGCCTTTAAGGCTTTAGTGATATCATGAAATTGCTTCCGGGTTACTACTTCGGAGACCCGATCAGAGAGACGATTCCGGCTTTGTTCAGGTCTTCGGCCAACCAGGGGGAGTGCGGGCTGGTCACTTGGGCCTTCCGGGCGGAGCGGCAGTGGGGAGGTAGGGGATGTCCCTTCCCCCTGCATGGAATAACAGCGGAGCGGCTGATTAGCCGCATCGGTGGTTATTGCAAGAAAGTTGACCGTTGGCTCTAAAGAACTGTACTGGGGTGATGCCTGTGGCACCTGTGTTAAGCCCGGCACGTCTACCCAGGGTTGCCGCATAGAATAAAATTTACTTTGGACATTTCTGTGCTGATATGTTAATTTTTCACATATTAGAATGTTCACCTTTTCTACCCAATGCTCCTTGGTAGACACATGAGGAACAATCCAATATCGGGCAATCAGTTTACGAGCGGCATACAATAAAAGAAAAACCGAACATTGGCATGTGAAGTAGGGGATTCTTCCTCCAATGCACCCAACAAACAATGGAGTCCCAGGAGAGCTGGAACAATAAACACTTCTGACATCATAGTTAAAACTTCCATCCAGTAATGAATTTGCTTGGGGCATCACCAAAGCATCTGCAAGAGATCCCCGTGATCTCGATCACACTTCGGACACATAGGGGTAGTTCTTCTCCCCCACCAATGTAACTGAACTGGCGTTCCATTATATAATAATTATAAATGAGAGAGTATTTGAGAGGCCAAAACTTAAGGGGCAGAGGGCAAACAAAAGTTTCCAAGTATCGCCATCCATATTACCCAAATCCTTCTTCCATCCCTTTCTACAAGGCAGTATAGTGGACCCCTGACAGTTTTAAGTGGTTTGTCTCATCCATGTAAACTGATACATTCCGCTGGTGAGCTTGTGTTTTTGAAAAATAGACTTGCTGGATGGAACACCCAAATAAAAAGCCTAAAAAAGAAAAATGCAGCCACCACATCTAAGAATTAGTAAACTGCAATATAATACATTTTTGCTTTTGGGTTTAAAACCATTTTAAAATTGAGGAGCATTAGAGATATTTGGCATCTCCCTCTCAAGCACTAGCTGACCACATCTCTGTGTGCTTATCTTCCCTTAATTCAGCAGCTGTCAGCCTTTTTTACTGTTCATACTCTTTTCAAAGCATTAAAGATAACCTTATCCCAATTTAATTAAAGATCAATAATGTTCTCACATGCATCTAGAAGGACAAGGTATAATGGTGTGACAGACAGTATTGTATATACACACTGAGAAAAGTAACATGATCCACCCAATATGATATGTAAAAACACTCATAGGGAATCTGACTTCAGCGCTTCTAGCAGGCCACAGACGGTGCCAATTTCTTTCCTGCAACCACGGGTTGCAGGAAAGAAATTTGCACGATTCCCTTAACAACACAGCGTTGACAGGGGAATCCCTCCTTCCTGGCAATTATCTGCTCCCAGTGGGGGAAGCCAGTTCCACAAGGAGAAGACAGTGATTATTGTTAGTGGCTATAGCAGCCACTAGCGATAATCACAAGTGAATCCAGCAGGCTGGTTGTACCCAAGTTGATCGATCATCTTTGGTACGTTCAGCCTGACAACACATGGTTCGAATCTTGGCTGGTTTAGCACCTTGTGAATTGAATGATGATTACACACTACAGCACTTTATTAATTGTATGAATTTTATTGTACATAATAGCACTTTATGTATTATGTACTAGGCAATTTGCACTGAGGTTTTATTTTTTTTTGCACAGTGGATAAGTGCTGCTATACTTTTTTGTTTAACTGTTCCAAACTAGCAACTTTCCATGTTTGGAATCACTTTCCTGTTATCTGGTAGGGAATGGGACAACAGAGATACTGTAGGCTCTAAGCGCTAAAGAAAAAATGGGTAGACAGGTAAAATAGTAGCACTGATGGCGTCTTAGAAGTTCCCCAGCTGGTGCCTGCATAACACATTTTCATTAGAAATCTTTGAAGTTTTCAACTTTGTAGTGCAAATTATTATTATAATGATTGTTGTTGCTTTTTTTTCTCTTCTCCAGGCTATGCTCATCTAACATTAGCAACACTTGAAAACCTGAAGGCTGCCATTTGGACATCCCGAATTTAGAGTATTCTTGGTGGTCTGTGATCTCTTTTTACTGACGTTGATTATGTTCTTTGAGCATCATAAAGGAAAACTATAGTGCATTTTCTGTAAGTATACATTTTGATTCCGTGTACACTTTCTTTACATGAAAAAAAAATGTGATCTGGCTTTCATATTTTTTGCTGGCTTGTTGATTCATAGTTTCATGTTGATATTTCTTTTGCAGAGATTCTATTACTGTATAAGCACAGAAATGTGATTAGGCCCTAAGGCTACATTCACACATCTTGAGTTTTGGTTTGGTGCTGGTGCGGTGTATTAGGAAAAAATAATCTTGATTCTTTTGCTGTTAGTAAAACACAGATTCCATAAGAATGAATAAGTAGTACATTTAAAATGCAGAGCCAGCCCGATTTTAACCAAGGGACCCATACCTTTTGATAACAGGCATATGACACAAATGTTACATGCATTACCAGTCAGTATCCCTGATCACTGCCACACGAGTCGTATGATAACCTACACTGAATTGATAACCGTATGTTAAAAAAAAAAAAATGATGAAAACACATTTTGATTTCTTAATTTCCCCAAAAAAATAATCTCCATAAAACTTGCCATGCCTCTTACTAAATACCTTGAACTGTCTACCTTACAACAAAGAAGTAATTTGGGAGATATTTGTACTGTCCTGCAATTTTAGGGTCTCAGGAAATTTCGATCCAGTCAGTACATCAGGATTGGTAAATTTTCAAATTATATATATATATATATATATATATATACACACCATAGTTTGTTGAGTTATAACTTTCACACAAACCAATAGATATATCCTTGGATTTTTTTTTTTTTCACCAGAGGCATGTAGCGGAATTCATTTTGGCCCAAACTTATGAAGAAATTTGTTTTTATGGGATATGTTTTGTAACAAAGTAGAAAATTATTGTTTTTTGTTTTTTTAATTTATGGTCTTTTTTCATTTATATAAAAAAAATAAATCGCGTGGTGATCAAATGCCACCATAAGAAAAGCTCTGTTTGTGTGAAAAAATTATATACATTTTATTTGCCTATGTGGTTGCATGACAAAGCAATTGCCAGTTAAAGTGAGTGTAAAGTCTTGTTTTTTTTTTTTTAAATAAATAGCAAATATGTTCTACTTACCTACTCTGTGCAGTTGGTTTTGCACAGGGCAGCCTGGATCCTCCTTTTCTTGGGTCCCCCATTGCTGCTCCTGAACCCTCCCTCTGGTCAGTGCCCCCACAGCATGCAGCTTACTATGGGGGCAGCCGAGCTGCAGCTCCGTATGTCGATTCAGGCACAGGTCTGCTGTTTGGCCCCACCCCTCTCTCCTGATTGGCTAACTGACTTTGACAGCCAGGGGAGCTAATGGTGCTGTGGCTGTGTCTCAGCCAATCAGGAGAGAGAGTCCCAGACAGCCGAGAGACTCGTGGACATCGCTGGATACAGATGGGACTCAGGTAGGTATTCGGGGGTGCTGGGGAGGCTGCTACACCCAGAAGTTTTATCATCTTAATGCATAGAATGCAATAGGATAAAAAAAAATCCTTCTGGCTTTAAAACTCCTTAAAAGTAACGCAGTGCTGAATAGCAAAATATGGCCTGGTCATGAGGGGGGGTAAAACCTTCCAAAACTCAATTGGTTAAGCATTTTATCAACTGTGATATTTTAAGTCTTTTTGCAATAAAATTAGGATTCTGTGATAAATCACACATGTTGATTGAAGCCACTAAACATCCCTGTCTCTGATATACGGTATCTTAATCAGGGACCCCTTTTTGCATATCTGCTGGGGTAAAAGAATAAGCTAGCGAGATATTATATTATTTTGTTTCCAGTAGTCTTAAGCAGATTTATAGACTGGCATTGAGAGAGAGAGGGACCAGTAAAGGAAATGTTTTCCAACAACATTGTAGCAGAGATTGCATCTACCAAACTTAATTTATTTTCTGTGGTGATTTTTAGCTTGATTCAGAGTTGCTTCTACAGTTTAATACAAGAGTTATTGATGAGAGCACAGATTACGGGTTTGCCATGGACATAACCACTACACTGAACAGCAAAATTAGCTGTAAAGCTGTAGTTTGCTCTAAATGCTGAAAAAGTTTGTTGCTTAATGGCTGCGTTCATTTTGTTGTGATACAGACCTTTCATTGGTATCAATTTTTTTTGTTACCCTAGCAACGAAATTACAGATGAAAGTGATTCTGTAACTTCTGCAATGTCCTTCAAAAATAAAAATAGTTTCTGTGACAAAGCCTTGAAGGTCTAGTTCACGTTTAAGACCTTTTTCAAAAAAAATGCCCCATGCATTCTGTCATCCTCAGCACATTACATACTACTCCTCTGCTGTTCAAATAGTTGCTTCTGTCCCCTCCATACATATAAGCTGTATGCAGCCTGTCTGAATTTCTGTCACATAATGCTCCACTTTGCCCAGAAAATTGTTGCAACTACAAATGTTTAGGCATTCTCATGTTTATTTCTTTTGTTAGGATTGATCTGACACAAAAAAAGTGAACAAACAAAAAGCCAAATCCGACACCTTCCACGCAAAACCCCAAAAATGGACTGGATAAAATGAGTGGCACCCTTAAATTAAATTTTTAGGTAGAACACCCCTTGGAAGAAAAAAACTGGAATCAATCCCTTCCTGTAACCATCAGTGAGTTTCTTACACCCCTTGTTTAATTGTTGCAATTAAACAATATTGATACATTTTGAGACTATAAAGAAACATAATAACAATTCATCTTACTAATGTTAAAATGATGCAGCTAAATCTAGAACTGCATTCTTCTTATTGCCCGCCTTGAGCAGCTAGCCATGGGTTATTTTCATGGGTGCTTAACCTGTGGCTCTCCAGCTGTTGTGGAACTACAAGTCTCATTATGCCTCAGCCTTTGGGAATTATGCTTGTAACTGTCAGCTTTGCAATGCCTCATGGGACTTGTAGTTCTTCAACAGCTGCAGGGCCACAAATTGAGCACTCCTTTTACTCTTTGGCCTTCATTTGCTAGTCCTAGATGTCATGTTTAAATAATTTCTGCAGTAAATGCCCACTGCAAAAATGTTTGAGCTACTGTTTATGCAGTGTGATGCACTCCTTTTATATAATAAAAAAAAAAAGATTGTGTATTCTCACATGGCATCCACTAATAACAAGTATGGTAATGCAAAAAAAAAAAAAAAAAACGTATTTTTATTATTTTTATTTATTTTTTTTTTGTTTTTTTTTACTTACTATATCGCACTTTGTGCATATATTGTGGATTTTGTTCTTTAGGCCTCATGCACACTGGACGTTTTTACAGCTGCTGTTAGCAGCGTCAGACGTTTTTTTTTGCAGCTGCAGAACGCCCATCCATGTTATTCTATGGCCTCATGCACACATAGAGCTTTTAGGAGCTCCGAGTGGCATAGGCGTTTTACAGCTCCAAAAAAAACCCAGGAACTGTGGGTTCAGGAGCTCCAGCGTCAAGCTGCAAAAAACGTCTGACGCTGCTAAAGGCTCCATAAGGCTCCATAACGTTGCTTAACGTGCGTTAAGCCACGTTATACGTTTTTTTTCTTCCATTCAAAATCAATGGTTCCCTATGGGAGCCTATTGATTTGAATGGAAGTCACACCGCAGGTCGGATCAGGGTGATCCGACTTGCGGTGCGACCTGCACTGTGAGAATCTTGAGGGGGAACTCCACGCCAAAATGGGGAAAAAAACGTCGTGGGGTTCCCCCCCCAGGTTCCAAACCAGGCCTTTCGAATCTGGTATGGAATTTGAGGGTAGCCCCGCGCCGAAAAAACGGCGTGGGGTCCCCCCCAAAATCCATACCAGACCCTTATCCGAGCATGCAGTCCGGCATGCCAGGAAAGGGGAGGGGACGAGCGAGCGGCCCCACCCCCCCTGGATCATACCAGGCCACACGCCCTCAACATGGGGGGGGTGTGGGTGCTTTGGGGCAGGGGGGGCTCTGCACCCCGCACCTCAAAGCACCTTGCCCCCATGTTGATGAGGACAAGGGCCTCATCCCCACAACCCTGGCCGGTGGTTGTGGGGGTCTGCGGGCAGGGGGCTCATCGGAATCTGGAAGCCCCCTTTAACAAGGGGGCCCCCGATCCCGGACCCCCTCCCTATGTGAATGGGTATGGGGTACACTGTACCCCTACTCATTCACCCCATAAAATGCAGTGTATGGAAATAACGACAGGAGACGTTTTGGAAAATTTATTAAAAATCTTCATCCGGCTCTTGTCCTCTCCGGGGGTCTTCTGCTCTTTTGCTGTCCGCCCTTCTTGTCTTCTCCTCTCCGGGGTCTTCTGCTGTCTTCTCCTCTCCGAGGGTCTTCTGCTCTTTTGCTGTCCGCCCTTCTTGTCTTCTCCTCTCCGGGGGTCTTCTGCTGTCTTCTCCTCTCCGAGGGTCTTCTGCTGTCCGCCCTTCTGCTGTCCAATCTTCTTGTCTTCTCCTCTCCGGTCTTCTGCTCTTTTGCTGTCGGCTGTCGGCTGTCCTTCTTCCTCCGGTCCTCCTCCGACGACGTCTTCAGCGATTATGCCGGCCTCTGGTCTCTGCAGCTTATTATATAGCCATTAGGGGCGTGGCCGCCAGATGACGTCATCGGGAGACCACGCCCCCTTGTGTCACAGATGACGTCATCTGTGACACAAGGGGGCGTGGTCTCCCGATGACGTCATCTGGCGGCCACGCCCCTAATGGCTATATAATAAGCTGCAGAGACCAGAGGCCGGCATAATCGCTGAAGACGTCGTCGGAGGAGGACCGGAGGAAGAAGGACAGCCGACAGCAAAAGAGCAGAAGACCGGAGAGGAGAAGACAAGAAGATTGGACAGCAGAAGGGTGGACAGCAGAAGACCCTCGGAGAGGAGAAGACAGCAGAAGACCCCCGGAGAGGAGAAGACAAGAAGGGCGGACAGCAAAAGAGCAGAAGACCCTTGGAGAGAAGACAGCAGAAGACCCCGGAGAGGAGAAGACAAGAAGGGCGGACAGCAAAAGAGCAGAAGACCCTCGGAGAGGAGAAGACCCCCGGAGAGGACAAGAGCCGGATGAAGATTTTTAATAAATTTTCCAAAACGTCTCCTGTCGTTATTTCCATACACTGCATTTTATGGGGTGAATGAGTAGGGGTACAGTGTACCCCATACCCATTCACATAGGGAGGGGGTCCGGGATCGGGGGCCCCCTTGTTAAAGGGGGCTTCCAGATTCCGATGAGCCCCCTGCCCGCAGACCCCACAACCACCGGCCAGGGTTGTGGGGATAAGGCCCTTGTCCTCATCAACATGGGGGCAAGGTGCTTTGAGGTGCGGGGTGCAGAGCCCCCCCTGCCCCAAAGCACCCACACCCCCCCCATGTTGAGGGCGTGTGGCCTGGTATGATCCGGGGGGGTGGGGCCGCTCGCTCGTCCCCTCCCCTTTCCTGGCATGCCGGACTGCATGCTCGGATAAGGGTTTGGTATGGATTTTGGGGGAGACCCCACGCCGTTTTTTCGGCGCGGGGCTACCCTCAAATTCCATACCAGATCCGAAGGGCCTGGTTTGGAACCTGGGGGGGAACCCCACGCCGTTTTTTTCCCCCATTTTGGCGTGGAGTTCCCCCTCAAGATTCTCACAGTGCAGGTCGCACCGCAAGTCGGATCACCCTGATCCGACCTGCGGTGTGACTTCCATTCAAATCAATAGGCTCCCATAGGGAACCATTGATTTTGAATGGAGGCAGAAAAAAACGCTGCTAACAGCTACTGTGGCCAAACGTGCAATAACGCTAGTAGAAAAAGCTACTGAAAGCACGTTTTTACAGCTGCTGTTTCCCGGCGTTATGTAAACAGCTTTGGAGCGCGTTTTTATGACGCCCTGTGTGCATGGAGCCTTAGGAGTACTACTAATGATAAGCTGAAGTCTATGATTGTTGTTTTTACAGAGTATCTAAATGTTTTGGATAATTGCTCTGTGTGTGTGTGTGTGTGTGTGTGTTGTTTTTCTTTTGTTTTTTAACCTAGTAGAGCTAATATTTTTGGTAACTGGGGAAACATAAGTGTGGGTCTTGTTTTTAATGCCAGTCTAGACTTGTACTTGATATTCCAAATATGCCGGCTTGTTTAATCTTCTCTCTTTATGGCTGCTTTCCTTTTCCAAAAAAACATTCTTTCTTTGAATTCTATTAGGCTTTATTTGTATTCAGAGTTTGGCACTGAAAGTATTACATTGCTGAAGTAGGAGAACGACCACTGGTGTCTTCAGTAATACACCTCAAAGTGGCTCCTTCAGAGCCCCATAATAGTGATCAGACAGAGCTGCCTGGATCGCATTTTACCTAAAAGCCGATCACTGGCTGTAAAAATAAATGCCAAGCTCACAGCTGCAGCCACCTCCAAGAGCTTGCTTTTACCATTTATATACCAGGACATTTATAGGTGTACCATGGTAAACAAGGGGTTAAACTGCACTAAGATGTCTGACTTTTTAACAAGTGCTTTTTGATTAGCTACTTAACTACTGACCCAAAGTATGGGGCAGAATTAGAAGAAAAACCCTCCAGGCAATATTTTATTTTAAGCTGATGTCGATGTTTCCTGTCACTTTAAACAGTTAGTTAATTTGGACCATGTTGGTCCAAACAAACTTTTTGCTTTACTAAGTGCTGCAGTGTTTCAAAGCACTGTATGTACTACTTGCATGTAACTTCAACTGCCCTACAGTACACAGTGCTGGGTTCCGGCTGAGACAGATTTCGGTCTCACACCCGGAACAAAACAGTCTGGCTGAGCAGCACTCAGCCATTCATAGGCAGTTTTGTATTCTGTGAATGAAGTCACACGCTCATACTCAGCCAATCAGAGGGAGCTTTGTATTAATTCACAGAATACAAAACCGCCTATGAATAGCTGAGCGCTGCTCAGCCAGACTCTGTTTTGTTCCGTGTGTGAGACGGAAGTCTGCCTCACAGCCGGAACCCATCACTGTGTACTGTATGTAGCTGAAGCTACATGCGGTGCTTAGAGATGCTGCAGCACTTATTGACGGAAATGGTCATTTTGGACCAGCTTGGTCCAAACTAACTATTTAAAGTGACATAAAACATGGACATCAGCTTTAAAGCTAAATTCCAGGAATTCAGCCACTTGTAAAAAATGAAGGCACACTATGAGTTAAGTACAAGAGATATGTGAGGCTATGAGAATGGGGAGAGAAGCACACAGAACAGCTATGCCCACCCCTGCCCTTTGTTGCCCATTCAGAGAAGCCTTTGTGTTTTGTGAATGTGTTCACAGAATACAAAGGCTTCTGTGATTGGACAAATCATTTAAAGGATAGACCATAAAGAAAGAACAGTTAATTACAAGAATTGGGGAGCGTTTACTCACTTAAAAAAACATGTATATCTGTTATTGTAAAAATTTAAATTGTAGAAATGTACTGTAAATTAGTACATAACCCCTTCATACTCCACTATATAATAAAAACATGACAACGTTGTCCTCTTGTTCACTGGCCATCCAAGTCGCTCGTCGCCACACCGCACAGGACCTCAATGATTAAATGTAAACATGCTCCACTTGATACTAGATAAACTCCACCGCATTGTTAATGAAGATAAAGTTACATTTCGCCCTAAATAGTAATGAATAACTCACCATGCTAAGCTTGACAGCCCATCCATCTATGGTCCATCCTGATTTTTGGAGTCCATGTATACTTTTATTAGTTCTCCATAGTGTCTCACAGCTTTATAATCAAACATTAGATATGAATTATGATGATGAATAGAGAAAATTCAGCTTCTTTGGATCCAAGACAGAGTCAAACTTTAAGCATCATAGGCTTAATGAAATGGCCAAATATTCAGAAGATAAGCACATGGCACGTGTATGTGCAGAAAAAAGCAGACATAAGAACTTGAAAGGTCTAAGCCAATAACGTTGCATAAGCGGATGTAGGATGCAGTGACCTCATCCGTGATGTCAACACCTTTCACCCTAACATAGGGCTTCTTCAAGACGGGGCTTCTGTGATTGGCAGGAGGGAGGGGTGAGGCGAGCATAGCAGCTGCAGAGACTCTACTGTTGAAGATGCTGAGACCTGAAGAGTCATTGCCTGGCTCCTGGAAATACAGTGATAGCTGTCTTCCGGGGGTACTCTAAATCTGTCAAATGTAAATAATAGTAATAAGTTCAGGCAATGTCATGCACCTCCTTGGATTTAACTCCGTGTAGGTCTGCACCTTTTTACAAAGGAGTTAAAATCCTGGGATTCAGCTTTAAAGCCATTTGACAAACTTTGTCAAATACAATAGGTGATTTACGTTCTCTTGGTATAGGGGTGAGTGTTCCCGTTCCCCTCTCTGAAAGATTTTGGGATTTTGCTAAAACCTTTTTTTTACAGCTTCCAAGAAGGATGAGGGTTAGCAAATTTTGAACCTTTTGTCTCAACATGTTTGAGTTTACAAATTCAGGATGAAATCCTTCCAATCAGTAGCAGCCTTCCTGCATCTGGGAGATTTATATACATCAGGATACATACTGCACCTTTTATGTACCCATTTCCTAGAGTCACCAGCGATTTGGGTGTGGAGGACCACCATTAATTTGTGGCTCTTCCATTTGGGCTGGCTTTGGCCCCCTGGTTGTACACCAAGGTGCTGGCCCCTTTGTTTGGCCCTGCTACCACTTTGCAGGAACCTATTTTGTGAGCTTGATGGATGAACTTCTTAATCCTGATGCACACCACTCGGGGGGGGGGGGGGGGGGGACGAAAAAAAAACCTGACAGATCGCTATACTAAAAACAAGCGATATTGGTACAGCAATCTCTTCCTCTGTCCTATTGAGTTGTGACAGGGGGACCGCCCCCCACAATGCCAGAGCACACCAGTCCGCACTCACAGCCATGGGCTCAGAGCACTGATAAGGTGCTGATTTTCAAACCTGCTCATTCAACAGAAGCCCGTATTGAGATTGGCCTCTGTCAGACAGGCAGTTGAACAGACAGGTGGAAAGTCGGCCAGTTTCTGCTGTAACGGCTGATTTCAGCTAATATTCAGTCCATGTGTTGGAGACCAATCTGTCCAGAACTGTAAGCAGGATCCTGAACCACAAA
Source organism: Pelophylax lessonae (assembly GCF_965119305.1). Classification (NCBI taxonomy): domain Eukaryota; kingdom Metazoa; phylum Chordata; class Amphibia; order Anura; family Ranidae; genus Pelophylax; species Pelophylax lessonae. Next base: position 322,667,596 of record NC_138769.1, read on the forward strand.
GAAATCTTTCCTGATATCTTCCTTCTGACTGAAGTGTCTGGGTTTGGTTTTGGACACCAGTCTTGCAAAGGTGTTCTGCTGGAGAATTTAAGCTCAGCTTTCATGTCCCCCTTTGCGCAACTAAATACTATGGCCTATCTACAAAACATTTTCTCCAAGTGGGACATGTCCGTCTTGTACAAAGTTTCAAGTGAGTGGGAGGACGAAGGCCTTGCTGGTATGGTAACTGCGATCCCCAATGCTCTTCCTCCCACATTTCTGGACTGTGGTGACGAGTGCCAGCTTTTTATGGTGGGGGGGAGTACTGGGTAATCTATCAACTGAGGGTTGCTGAATGCTAATTGCTCAAAGCAGTTTTATAAAAAGGACTACTGAACACAAAAGCATGTAAACATATGCTGCATATTGATCAGTAAAAAGAAAATGCAGAAATCTGAGTTGTGGGTCAGTATTCTTGCATGACTACTTGCAAATAAGCTCAAATGCCATTTTGTGCATATGTGCACATACATGCTAGTGCTGTATAGCCCATCCTCACATTTATTTTTCTGCCAGGAATGTCTGATGCTCATACATCAGTATGATACACGAACAAGAGGCCTTAAAAATAAGATACATTTTAATTTTCAGGAATCCTTTCAGTGGAACAACTTACATCTACAAGGTTGTCAGACCATATGGTGAAGTGGTGCTCTGCATGAGAGCGAAGGGTATGCAAGCGACTCTTTCTTCCCTTTGAGTAATGCAGTGTACAAAATTTAATGGTGTAAAGAGCAGTATAACAGTGAAATGGGTAGTTTCTATCGACATAAAGTACATTTGCCTATATTTCCTACACAACCAGTTTGTGGCCCTGTCATTTACCCCAGGTGTTCACCAAGGTGCTGACCCCAGTAATTGTCCTTTTGCACCCTCTTGGCATCGCCATTGTGGGATACTTGGACAACCTCCTGTTGAGGGGAACAGTCAGTGTGGGCTCTGTCAGACAACTTGGCTTTGACAGTCCATTGGTTAGATAAATCACGAAACCTTCTGGAACCAACCCCTCCTTTGTAGCATCTGGATCTACTCCTGGACTCTGCTCAGGCTAATTTGTGTCTCCCAAAGGGTAAACTTCAGACTCTCTAATCCCAGATGCAAGCTCTCTAGTCCCAGAGTCTTTTGGCTCCCCTCTTTGCATGGGAGTCCTGAGTCTATTGATAGCCTCCTTAGGCTAGTCCTATTTGCCTAGTTTCTCTCCAGACCTCTCCAATGAAAGATTCTGTTGTTGGACAAGTTAAGTCTCTGAACAGATCAGTGCATAGGTACTGAGGACCAGTATATCCCTGACCTGGTGGCTCAGGATTCTGGCTCTGCAATCTATCTTTCCTTCCCACCTTCTAGAATGTCCTCATGGTGGATGTCAGCTGTGTAGGCTGGGGAGGAGTCCTGTGTTGGCAGAGAGGTATCTCCTCTCCCAATCAACATCATGGAACCTCAGACCATTTGTCTGTCTCTGCATCATTAAAACATCCTGCTGGAAGACCATCTGATTTGGATTCAGTTGGACATCACCATGGCTTTGGTGCATATTGGTTATCAGAAAAGAACCAGAATTCTTGCAGCAGCAAGAGAGGTTGTCCTGGGGAAAACTTCAAGTTCCTGTCTTGTCCCACTATCCCAGGGGTAGACCATTGGCAGGCAGAATTCCACAGCCAACATCATGTGTTCCCTACACCCAGGACCTGTTTTGCAAGTGGGAACTTCGGTTGTAGACCCTCTTGTTTTTCAGATTAAACAGCAATATTGGATAGGTTTGTGTCCAAGAACAGCAGACATCTAGAGGAAGCAGTGAATGCTCTGTGGGATTAGCATACCCTAATCTTGACCTTTTTCTCTTTTGAAATGTCTTCCTTGCCTGTGTCACTGGATTGAGATGCAGTGCATTCCGGTGATAATCATCGCTTTGGACTAGCCCAGGTAGATTTGCTATGCTGACTAGGTAAGACTCCTAGGGGAGGCACTGGGCTCTTCCACATCGATCGTTCCAGAAATCATAAGGACCCATTTGCAAACTTGCTTAATGTTTTGCTGTCTTTACCCCCATAACTGTTTAAAGCCCAGGTTTTAGACGTCAGGGCCATCTCTGAATCTGATTCCTATAATGCTAAAAGCTAGGTAGCCTACATCCCCTAAAATCTGTCATAGGACATGAAAGGCAAACTTCATTTGGTTTGAATCTCGAGGTGGCCATCCTAAGAGTTTCACCATGGGAAAACTCTTCCTACAGCTAGACTTGGACCAGCGTTTGGTTCCCAGGACTATCAAGAGCCAGGTTTCTGGCTGTTCTCTTTTGTTTTATATTGTGTTTGCCTCTCACTTCTTTATTAGGATCTTTAAGAGAGTTTATCTTTTTGTTCCCCTGTCTATTTGATATGAATCTGGTTGTCTTTCCACTCCAGAAAACCCTGTTCATACTCATTAGAAACCTTTCACTTTCTATATTCTGTACTACAAGGAGATATTCCTTGTAGCCATTACCTCTGAAACGAGTGTCTGGACTGGTGGCCTTATCTTGCTAAAAAACCTTTTCTAGTTTTGTATAGGGACAAGGTGGTGTGGAGGCCCAAGGCTTACTTCTTGTCTAAAGTGACACTTTCACTGCCATGACCACCAATGTAGGCGGTGATTACTGTTCACTGCCACTGACCAATGTGTGTGTGGGGGAGGGGGTTAATAGTACTGACACAAGTACTGGTGGCTGCTATTGTGTCCACAGACACCATTGTTGGGTGTTATCGCATCCACTGACACCAGTGCTGAGGTTTTTTTTGTGATCAACTTGTTTGGTATGCATTCTGATTCACTACAGAAATTGCAGCAGGGCCAACTTTTTTGGACGTTGAGGTGCAGAAATGCGCTGCTATTGTGCGTCCCTCTATCATTTTAAGTTGACTACTATTCTATCAATGAATACAAAGCTTCCTCTGATTAGTAGAGTTGGAGGAGTGGGCTGATGTCATGATTTCCCACCCAGACAATTGGAGGAAGCTTTGTATACACTGATGGAATGGCTTGTTCCTACTTTGCCCAATGCAATTTTTGTTCCTGGTGTGAAACCAGAATGTCTCCTCCCACAGCCAGAACACAGTGCTGTATACTATACTGCCGGGGTCCTCAATAGGCGGACTCCGTGCCACGTCCGGACCCACGCGCGCTTAAATCTGGACCACCAAAACTGTCTCCTTCCTTCTGACAGCGGGGGGCAGAATGGAGAGGATCGGAGTGGCTGTGTCTTAACACTGGCAGCGCCGCATGATTACAAAAAGCCAAGTTCTTCTGCTTACCCGGCGGAGAGGCTGTCATACAAAGTCCCGCCTCCTGGACCGGTTCCTACCTATGATAGACAGAACACTGGTGATGTCTATCATAGGAGCCGGTCCAGGAGGCGGGACTTTGTATGACAGCCTCTTCGCCGGGTAAGCAGAAGAACTTGGCTTTTTGTAATCATGTGGCGCTGCCAGTGTAAGACAAAGCCACTTCCATCCTCTCTTTTTTGCCCCCCCACTGATGACTTGGCTTTTTGTAATCTAATCCGCGCTGGTCACTCTGCATTAATGGAGGCACACACACTGGTCACTCTGCATTAATGGGGGCACGCACACTGATCACTCTACAGTAATGGGGGCACGCACACTGGTCACTGCATTAATGGGGGCACGCACACTGATCACTCTGCATTAGTGGGGGGGCACACACACTGATCACTCTGCATTAGTGGGGGCACGCACACTGATCACTCTGCATCAATGGGGTCACGCACACTGATCAATCTGCATTAATGGGGGCACGCACAGTGATCACTCTGCATTAATGGGGGCACGCACACTGGTCACTCTGCATTAATGGGGGCACGCACACTGGTCGCTCTGCTTTAATGGGGGCACGCACACTGGTCGCTCTGCTTTAATGGGGGCACGCACACTGGTCGCTCTGCTTTAATGGGGGCACGCACACTGGTCGCTCTGCTTTAATGGGGGCACGCACACTGGTCGCTCTGCATTAATGGGGGTACGCACACTGGTCACTCTGCATTGGATGGGGGCAAGTTTTGGGGAATGCCTTTTTTTGTTGTTGGCGTTCTGTATTTGGAATTTGACGGTCACTTTTCCGGACCTCGGACTGAATGGAAAATTGGTAAGTGGACCATTCAAGTTTACATTTGAGTACCCCTTAGTATACTGTAGGTAGCTGATGCTACCTACAGTTTACACAGAGCCTAGTGGGCACGCATGTTAGTGAAGGAAAATAGCTTGTTTGGGCCAGCTTGGCCCAAACAAACTATTTAAAAGTGAAAGTAAACCTGAACATCAGCTGTAAGGTTTCATCTTTATTCCAACCAAGGATATGTCTTCAGAAATTTGGAATGGGTGTCCAAGTATAAAAGTGAGTTTTATGAACCATGGTAGCCATAATCCACTGCTTCACCTCCCCGAAGTTTAGGCAATATTTTGGATTTATTTCTATCTAGTGTAGCCACCTAAATATAGAAGCATACCTCCCTTTTAGAGTATATTTGGTATTTGAGTAGGTATCTATGCTTTATCCCAGGATTCTGCAGCTTGTTTCTCTGTGTTTTTCTATGGAATTCATCCACTCAAAGTACTTATGTTGTATTTTTTATTTTTCTTCTCTCTAAGGAGTAGACCTCCGCTGTGCTTTTCCCCCCTCGCGCCCCTGTGATGGATGACAGGAGCGGTGAGTCAGACATCAGCACTTTTTTTTTTCTTTTTTCTTTTTTTTTAATAATATTATGTTTATTGGTTTTGTTATAAAGAGAAGCATATAGTACAAGTGTAACAATTTACAATATGGGAAAGATAAAGTGGAATAAAATGCAAGCAGTCATTACTCATGATTAGTTAGATGGCTAGAAGGCCAGCGGTAAATAGTATTGTGTTCCAATCCAAGGAACCATTAAATGATCAGTTAAAAAAAAAAAAAAAAAGAAAGCAGCAAAAAAAACTAATCCTCATGAAAGCAAGAGAGCAGAAATAGAGAGGTGAGAATAATGGTCAATAGATTTCTGAGAGGGAGAAGGACAGGGTGTGAGACATGACACAGAGGAGATCCAGTTACCAACCAGAAGTATCAGAGTGTGGGCTAGTATTGAACCGGAATAATTGGATGGCGGTATGTGATTTTGGGGATCCAATATTTTGAGAATCATGTTATTGCTATTGGTAAGGATTCTAGTTAATTGTTCATTGACAAAAACAAACATCAATTCAGAATTCGACTTCAGAGAAATACAGGTCCTTCTCAAAAAATTAGCATATTGTGATAAAGTTCATTATTTTCTGTAATGTACTGATAAACATTAGACTTTCATATATTTTAGATTCATTACACACAACTGAAGTAGTGCAAGCCTTTTATTGTTTTAATATTGATGATTTTGGCATACAGCTCATGAAAAACCAAAATTCCTATCTCAAAAAATTAGCATATCATGAAAAGGTTCTCTAAACGAGCTATTAACCTAATCATCTGAATCAACTAATTAACTCTAAACACCTGCAAAAGATTCCTGAGGCTTTTAAAAACTCATTACTCAAAACCGCAATCGTGGGTAAGACTGCCGACCTGACTGCTGTCCAGAAGGCAATCATTGACATCCTCATGCATGAGGGTAAGACACACAAAGAAATTTCTGAACGAATAGGCTGTTCCCAGAGTGCTGTATCAAGGCACCTCAGTGGGAAGTCTGTGGGAAGGAAAAAGTGTGGCCGAAAATGCTGCACAACGAGAAGAGGTGACCGGACCCTGAGGAAGATTGTGGAGAAGGACCGATTCCAGACCTTGGGGGACCTGCGGAAGCAGTGGACTGAGTCTGGAGTAGAAACATCTAGAGCCACCATGTACAGGCGTGTGCAGGAAATGGGCTACAGGTGCCGCATTCCCCAGGTCAAGCCACTTTTGAACCAGAAACAGCGGCAGAAGCGCCTGACCTGGGCTACAGAGAAGCAGCACTGGACTGTTGCTCAGTGGTCCAAAGTACTTTTTTCGGATGAAAGCAAATTTTGCATGTCATTCGGAAATCAAGGTGCCAGAGTCTGGAGGAAGACTGGGGAGAGGGAAACGCCAAAATGCCTGAAGTCCAGTGTCAAGTACCCACAGTCAGTGATGGTCTGGGGTGCCATGTCAGCTGCTGGTGTTGGTCCACTGTGTTTTATCAAGGGCAGGGTCAATGCAGCTAGCTATCAAGAGATTTTGGAGCACTTCATGCTTCCATCTGCTAAAAAGCTTTATGGAGATGAAGATTTCATTTTTCAGCACGACCTGGCACCTGCTCACAGTGCCAAAACCACTGGTAAATGGTTTACTGACCATGGTATTACTGTGCTCAATTGGCCTGCCAACACTCCTGACCTGAACCCCATAGAGAATCTGTGGGATGTTGTGAAGAGAAAGTTGAGAGACGCAAGACCCAACACTCTGGATGAGCTCAAAGCCGCTATTGAAGCATCCCGGGCCTCCATAACACCTCAGCAGTGCCACAGGCTGATTGCCTCCATGCCACGCCGCATTGAAGCAGTCATTTCTGCAAAAGGATTCCCGACCAAGTATTGAGTGCATAACTGAACATAATTATTTGAAGAATGACTTTTTTTGTATTAAAAACACTTTTTTTTTTTTTATTGGTCGGATGAAATATGCTAATTTTTTGAGATAGGAATTTTGGTTTTTCATGAGCTGTATGCCAAAATCATCAATATTAAAACAATAAAAGGCTTGCACTACTTCAGTTGTGTGTAATGAATCTATAATATATGAAAGTCTAATGTTTATCAGTACATTACAGAAAATAATGAACTTTATCACAATATGCACATGCACTCAGCTTCTTTGGTCGACCATGGCGAGGCCTGTTCTGAGTGGAACCTGTCCTGTTAAACCGCTGTATGTTCTTGGCCACTGTGCTGCAGCTCAGTTTCAGGGTCTTGGCAATCTTCTTATAGCCTAGGCCAGGGGTCTTCAAACTATGGCCCTCCAGTTGTTCAGGAACTACAATTCCCATCATGCCTAGTCATATCTGTGCATGTCAGAGTTTTACAATGCCTCATGGGGTGTGTAGTTCCGCAACAGCTGGAGGGCCGTAGCTTGAGGATCCCTGGCCTAGGCCATCTTTATGTAGAGCAACAATTTTTTTTTTCAGATCCTCAGAGAGTTCTTTGCCATGAGGTGCCATGTTGAACTTTCGGTGACCAGTATGAGAGCGCAAGAGCGATGACACAAAATTTAACACACCTGTTCCCCGTGCACAACTGATGCATTGTAACACTAATGAGTCACATGACACTGGAGAGGGAAAATGGCTAATTAGGCCCAATTTGGACATTTTAACTTAGGGGTGTACTCACTTTTGTTGGCATTGGTTTAGACATTAATGGCTGTGTGTTGAGTTATTTTGAGGGGACAGCAAATTTACTGTTATACAAGCTGTACACTCAATGCTTTGTAGCAAAGTGTCATTTCTTCAGGGTTGTCACATGAAAAGATATAATAAAATATTTACAAAAATGTGAGGGATGTACTCACTATTGTGAGATACTGTATATAGCTAAAAATACTCTTCTTTTTTTACCTAAATATATAAAAGATGAAACTCCAGTACTTCTGGGATCACAACGTCCCTAGGTATATGCCTTCCAGGTGCATCTTGGAAAATGATTTTCATCAGACTGACTCTATATAATTTGTCCATTCCAATTAAGCCTGGTACACACTGAGTTTTTTTTTTTTTTTGTTAAACACAGTGGATTGTACAAAAAAAAATCCCAAACTGTCAGCACCTGTTGGAGCCGCTGTACTAACAATGCAAAGTTAGTATAGCGATCTCTCCTGATGAGCTGTTGTGTTCCGTCAGGGGGACGGTTGCAATTGACGGAGAGCGCTGATTGGGAGTTGGTCAGCTGCTGGTATTCCAGGATGCTCATCCGACGAAAGCCGGCTGCCTCTGTCAGATAGGATGCCATACACACGGTGCCAAATGTCGGCCTTTTTTTTTTTTTTTATTATTCAAACTGGTCGATGTCTTCCGGCATTCAGGTTGTGTGTACGGGGCTTAAGTGTCACAGTAAGAGTCGTTTAGAAAAATTTTCTTCCTCTTTTTTTTTTTTTCTGGTCCAATTACACAACTGATACACATAATCCAGCACAAAGAAGTTAGAACATTGGAATTATGAGAAAAGCAGCAGAAAGGTATTTTCTCAGACCCTCTAGATATATTAGTATATCTCTATACAGTTGTCACTGTTGGGGTCTGGCCCCTTTTCATACATTGTCTGCTGAGAATTGGACCTTTGTTGGGACTGACTGAAATAAATGCATGAATTATGAAGTTAACAAACTACTACTCTACAGCAATTATGGTGCACAAAGTGGGAAAATGCAGTTTTAGAGGATTGTGATAGAGAGCGATAGAGCTAAATTAATGTTACAACTTTGCTAAGCTGTGATAGCATTTCAAATACAACTCCTCTTTTCTAATATATATATATATATATATATATATATATATATATATATATATATATATATATATATATATATATATATATAATATTTATTTATTTTTGGAAAATCGACTGTCCACTTTTGGTCTGTTATACAAATTGCAGTGATTGTAGAAAACATTATTGCAGTGTCCTTACCTGATTTTGCTTCTGATGAAACTGACAGATGGATTACACACCCTTCCCCCTTACTGAGTACCAAGCAGAGGGCTTTGCTAGTGTTGAAGTAAAAACAATCTGCAGGGAAATGTATCATTTTATGTACACAGTGTATTTAACCTCAGACACCCTATGGTTACAAGGACGCCATTGGCTACAGGGACGCCATATTTGGTTTATCTGGATACAGATTAAAATAGGAAGAACATTATTATTATCATTACAATTTTTTTGTAGATAGCCCTTCTTTTTTTTTTTTTCGATATAGAGGCTAACCTTGTCCACTCCACATCCATGTTCTTGATCATATCCTAGCATTTCTCAGTGCAAAATGTTCCTACTTATTGGTACACTAGTCTCCACCCTGATCCCTGATGCGACTTTAAAAACATTGAGGGATATAAAAAATCTTTTTGTTCTCTGAAGTAAGCTATATAATTTCTAGGGTCAGTCCTTGAGTATTCTGTTTATTACTTGGTCAGAAAACTAAGGCCAGACCTCACCAATCATTATGGCCTAAGCCCAGTCTCAATCCAGTGATGTGCACAAGAGCAGCGGCTCTCTCCGCTCTCTCCCTCCTCATTTGGCTCAGACATAGCAGCGAAAGCCATTGGCCCCCGAAAGTGACCGGCTTCCTATGAGGGGGGGCGCTCAACGTTGGGAAGGAGCCCAGGAGCTGACAGGGACCCAAGAAGAGGAGGATTGAGGCTCTATTTTTGCACAGAGCCTGTAAGTATACCATAATTTAAAAAAAAAAAAAAAAAAAAAGTACCTTTACAATCACTTTAAGGGCCCATTCAATCTAGGTGCAGTTAACCCGCATTTTTCGCATTAATGTAAAAATGCAGGTAACTACGACACACAAACATTTTCTGTGTGCCATGTTCAGACCAGATCGCAGTTAAAAAAAAAAAAAGAAATCCATAGGTATCCTCTACTTGATGTCCCTTTAATCTATTGTAATGCCTTCTCGAACCACTGCTTTTCCCCATCAATTCTGTTTGTTTGGAGTTAGCAGCGCACTTACATTGCAGTTATGTGCACTGCTCTATGCACTCTACAAATCCCATAGTCCCTTAGCACAGGGCTTGGCAAATTTGCTTTGAATCTAGGAGCCGGCTAAAAAAGTTAGGAGCCATTTATTTTTCTTTTTTTTTTTTTTCTTTTTCTGGCTGTTGGGCTTTAAACTTGCCGCCCACACACCCAGGGCCATCTTAGTACCATCATGGGGCCCTGGGCACAGTAATGCACCGGAAGCCTGTCATTTATGCACCTACTCTCAAGAATTACAACCCACTATTACTGAACGCAACCCATTCAAATAAAAGGGTCCATGCTGCTGCATTTATGGTGACCTATAGCCTCCTCACTGCCTGTCAGTTGTCTCTGAAAAGAAATCTGTGTGTGGATTGCTTTTTCAGAGGAGCGGCAGTCTTCTTTAATCAGAGACTCCGAGCAGCAAGAGGGTACATTAGTGCAATTGTTCAGGGGAGAGGTGGTGTTTAAACTCACCAATTTTCCAGCCTCTAGTGTCTGCGTGTGCACATCAGTGGGTGGAGTATAGATGGGGGCTGATGGAGTAGGGACAGCAGAGATTGGATAGATCATAAGGAGGCAGGGCAAAATCATTGGCCTCTTCAGGAAACTGCACTGTTCACTCCGAATAGAGACGTACTTAAATGGACACACGAATGTAGTCAGCAGTATGGACAATAAAATCCAGACTGATCTATAATCAGAAATGACACTTCTTCATATGTCAGAAGGCAACATTAGCCATATAGTCTCAGGTAGCTATACAAGCAGGCACAAATGCCATTCTTACCAGAAGCAAAAGCTTTCAGATGTTAAGCTGTAAAGAGTTAATCATTTTACCATTTAGGGAAGCAACACCTAAATAAAGCAGAGCAGATAAGCTCAGTCCTCCCTTAACATCCAAGCAGAGGGTTAATTGCCAGAGAGTCCATTGCAGATAATAGCAGTGTAGGAGTGGCATGTGGTTTGCAAGGAGAGACAGATTGTAAGGATTGGTATCTTCCTCTTACCCCCTCCAGGATATATGTAGCTACTGTATTTATGCCTGTGCTCTTCGTTGAAGTCACAATCTGATCGGCCCTGGTGGCTCCATGTGCACCTGGGATCACAACACAGGAGGAGAGGGCGGGAGGAGGAGAAGCTGACCAGCTCTGTCTCCTCTACCATCTTTGTGGAGGGGAGGGGGGAACTATCAGTGCACGGTCTGGGCTGCATAAGAATCTCAGAACACTACAGTCTGCAACCCGGCAGTGAATGGGCTGCCAAGCCCAGGCGCCAGGACGCAATTTCTAGGCGTCTGGGGTTTGTCGAGCTCTGTTTTACAGCGTTGTGTGCTAATTTCCAGTCATCTGAAGACAGGTGCATAACCCTTGGTCTAAAGTGGGGTACACACTAGTAGAAAATCTGCCGAAACTCAACACAACTTTCAGCAGCCGATGCCGTCATTTTCAACGAAAAAAAACGGAGGGACAAACACCAAAATTTTTATCGTCCGTCCCCAGACGACCAATTTTCGTTTAATGTGTATGCAGTACGACCGTGAAAAATCGGATACGAAAGACTGTGCGTGATCTGAAGTTGCTGACGACCCTGTAGTCTAGGAAGAAATGTCCCCAAAAAAAAAAATCGGACGAGAAATTTCGTGAACATCATGCACTGTCAACTAAAAACGGTTATGAACGCTGAGTAAGAGAGAAAAATCGGAGGATATTTAGTCCGATTTCCGTCAAGTGTGTACGGGCCTTTAGACTCTGATCCTGTGTCCTGTAAAGTACTCCAAGAAAAAGATTTCATAGGGAAGTCAAAAATCCGGTTTAAATAAAATTGTACACATGAACAGTTTTTTTCCTTTTTTGTTTTTTTTCCATCTAGATATTGCATGTTTCTCGCAGTCCACAAGAGAGCAGTATAGCACAACATATGCACGCTGACTTAAACTAAGACAGTTTATTTCTTTCTGTTTCTTTAAGGAACACGCTTAACCCCTTGATCGCCCTTGGTGTTAACCCCTTCCCTGCCTGTGTCCTACGGTAACAGTGCATTTTTTTTAGCACTGATCACTGTATTGGTGTCACTGGTCCCCAAAAAGTGTCACTTAGTGTCAGATTTGTCCGCCGCAATGTCGCAGTCCTGCTAAAAATCACTGATCGCTGCCATTACTAGTAAAAACAATAAAAATAAAAAGTCCAAAAATGTATCCCACAGTTTATAGACGCTCTATAACTTTTGTGTAAACCAATCAATATACACTTATTAGGATTTTTTTTTTTTTTTTTTACCAAAAATATGTAGCAGAATAAATATTGGTCTAAATTGATGAAAAAAATTTGATTTTTAAATGTACTTTTTTGGGTATGTTTTATAGCAGAAAGTAAAAAAATATTTTTTTATTTTTTTGTAAAAATTATGTTTTTTTTTTGTTTATAGCGCAAAAAATAAAAACTAGAAGGGATCAAATACCACCAAAAGAAAGCCCTGTTTGTGGGGAAAAAATATATCAATTTTGTTTGGGTACAACATCGCACAACTGCAATTGTCAGTTAAAGCAACGCAGTGCCGTATCACAAAAAATGGCCTGGTCATCAAGGGGGTAAAACCTTCCCGGAGCGGAAGTGGTTAAAGTAAACCCACAAGGTCATACATGTTCCAGGTCATTTACTGAATTATTAAAGCAAGAGAGGGAACATGATAATCAGGAAACTAGCATCTTAACTTGACTCAAAGATAAGTTAGCAATATTAACAGATACAATTGTATAGTATATGAAAATATGGAGAAAATTATTCTTGTGATCACTTTTTTGTGGATTGCAGGTTTCTTGTCTATTATCTCATTAGATGCATTGTATAGAGGTATTTTAGCCCTTCTATAGTTTTAAATGGCTGGTCAACTGGGAAATCCACTTTAAATGCCTCATGTTCCAGCAAAAAATAGTAGAAATTACACATTTTTACAAAGGAGAATATTTTCAATGTCAGTTTCCTTTATGCTTTTATTTCCACCGTGAAAAAAAATCAAATGGTTTTGTTGTACTATTAGAAATTTTGGAATATGTGTTGTGCGGTACCTAGTGTTTCAGTTTGTACTTCCTTGTTGTAGTAAGAACAAGGTGTAGTACTTGGAAAGAATAACTCATACTATGACAGCATAGGATGATGTCAGAGAGAGGGAGGAGTATGTTGTGAAGCACATGAGTCACTGAGAAACCCCTTATTGCCAGCTCAAGTTCTGTGAAACGTTTGATCAGAGGTTTTGGGAGAAAAAAGAATACAAAGAAATAGAAACAGTATAGTAAAGTGCTCCCCAAATATCAGTTTCCAGCAAATATCAAAACCAATGTGAAATGGGTGTGTATGTATGTGTGTGTGTGTGTGTGTGTGTGTGTGTGTGTGTGTATATATATATATATATATATATATATATATATATGTGTGTGTGTGTATATGTGTATATATAATATATAATATACACACACACACAATGCACCGTGTGTGTACAGCTTGCTAGTCTCAGGTTGGACCCCACTTTTGCCTTCAGAACTGCCTTAATTCTTCGTGGCATCGATTCAATAAGGGGTTTTAAACATTCCTCAGGTTTTGGTCCAAATTTTACATGATAGCATCACGCAGTTGCTGCAGATTTGTCAGCTCCACGTTCATTTAGGGAATTTCCTGTTTCACCACCTCCTAAAGGTGGTCTTTTGGATTGAGATCTGGTGACTGTGGAGGCTATTGAAGTACACTGAACTCATTGTCCTGTTCAAGAAACTAGTTTAAAAAGATTTGAGCTTTGTGACATGGTGCATTATCCTGCTGGAAGGAGCCATCAGAAGATGGGTACACTGTAGTCATAAAGGGATGGTCATAGTCAGCAACAATATTCAGGTAGGCTGTGGCGTTCAACCACTTAAGGACCGCCCGCCGCAGATTTACTGCAACAGGCAGCCCCTCCTACGCGAACCAGTGTAACTGTACATCAGTCGCGCGCCTGCAGCTAGGGTCCAGCGTGCGCCGCCGCTGCGATCCCACCCCCACTCAGCAGCGCGGACTCCGATGCATGGGGCCGGCGGCTCCGATTGCCGCCGGGCATCCGCGATTGTTCCCCGCTGAGAGAGGACGGTCAGCTGTTGTAAACACAGCTGACCGTTCTTCTCTCTGGAATGATCAGAGCGCCTGTTATCCTTCTATGTGGGATCACAGGTCTCTGTGATTATTTCAAAAGCCCAACCCCCATACAGTTAGAAACACTCCCCTAGGCTTACATTTAACCCCTTGATCACCCACTGTGTTAACCCCTTCCCCTGCCAGTGTCATTATTACAATAACAGTGCATATTTTTAGCACTGATTACTGTAGTAATGTCACTGGTCCCCCCAAAAGTGTCAAATGTCAGGGGTCCGATCTGTCCGCCATAATGTCGCAGTCCCGCAAAAAATCACAGATTGCTGCCATTACTAGTAAAAAAAAAATAAAAATGACAAAAATCTTTCCTGTAGTTAGTAGACGCGATAAATTTTGCGCAAAGCAATGAAAATACCCTTATTGCGATTTTTTTTCTTTTTTTTTTTTTATACCAAAAATATGTAGCAAAAAACAAATTGGCCTAAAATGTTAAAAAATGTTGATGTTTAATTTTTTTTTTGGGGGGGGGATGTTATATAGCAGAATGTGAAAAATATTGTTGTTGTTTTTTTTGTTTTTTTTTTTTTTTGAATTGTCACAGAAAGTAAAAAAATTGTTTTAGTTTTTTGTAAAAATTATGGTTCTTTTTTGTTTATAGCACAAAAAATAAAAATCACACAGGTGATCAAATACCACCAAAAGAAAGCTCTGTTTGTGGGGAAAAAAGGACATCAATTTTATTTGGGTACAGCGTCGCACGACCACGCAATTGTCAAAGTAACGCAGTGCCAAATCGCAAAAAAAGGCCTGGTAATTAAGGGGGCAAATCCTTCTGGTCCAGAAGTGGTTAAACCATGCTCAATTGGTACTAAAATGCCCAAAGTTTGCCAAGAAAATATCACCTACACTATTACACCACCACCAGCCTGAACCGTTATAACAATGCGGGAAGAATCCATGCTTTCATGTTGTTTACCACAAGTTCTGATTCTACCATCTGAATGTCGCAGCTGAAACTGAGACTCCTCAGGCCAGGCAACGTTTTTCCAATCTTCTATTGTCCAATTTTGGTGAGCCTGTGGTAATTGTAGCCTCCGTTTTCAGTTCTTGGCTGACAGGAGTGGCATTTGGTGTGGTCGTCGTCTGCTGCTGTAGCCCATCTGCTTCAAGGTTCGATGTGTTGTGCGTTCAGAGTTGGTATTCTGCATACCTTGGTTGTAACTAGTGGTTATTTGAGTTACTGTTGCCTTTCTATCGTCTCCAACCAGTCTGCCTACTCTCATCTCACATCAACAAGGCATTGTTCGCCTTTGCACACAAGCATAGTGGGACGGGGGCACTTTAATTATTTTTTTTCTTATTTTTTGCACGGTTGCTTTCAATTTTTTAAATCACTTTTATTGCTGTCGCAGGGAATGTAAACATCCTTGTGATAGTAATAGGCGTGCGACCGTTACTATTTAGAGAGATTTGGGATCTATAAGACTCCAGATCCCTCCTCTGCCCTTAAAAGCATTAAAAACACCAAGATCAGTGTGTCCAGCAGTAGGTAGAGCTGTGACCTTAGACCTCTAAAACCACACCTCCTGACCTTTGGCGTGGGACCCATTTCCTGTGTCAAAACCCTCGCCTTCCTCTCCTCTGTCTAATCCTAGCCCTAGCCCTAGACATAAAGTTAAACCGCAAGTGATGTAAGGTCATCGCTTCTGGGTTACCATAGGCAAGAGCCGATCCAGGCTTTTTTTTGACTCTCCAACCTGCAGGCGGAAGCGCCAGCTGGTCGCTCAGGTCTCCCCGTGGGATGAGAAAGCCCAAGAAAGCAGTGGAAGGCAGCAGGAGGAGGGGGACATCTCCTTCTTTCTCCTTGAAAAAGCAATCCAGTGGCTAATTAGCTGCTAGGATTGCTATTACAAGAGAGCCGACCGCCGCTCAAAAAAAAAGGTACTGGGATAATGCCTTCAGCTGCCATTCATCAACCAGGTATAACCATTTGAAGTCTAGAAGTGGTTAAGTAAGGTAACAGGTTATTGGAATGTTGTAGCCATAGAGAGTGAGTGTCATTTTGGCTGTCTTCATACATTTGTATTGTGTTAAACACTTTTCTGCTAAGGCAGTACATTCATTTGAATGGGCTCCTTTAAAAGAAAAAGTCCAGGATTTGAAAAAAAAAAACAAACATTTATACTCTCCTAGGTGGAAGCAGCATCGATTCTGCTGCATCTATCCCCCAGCTGGCTCTGTAGTGAGAACTGAGTGATCACACACCGCTGATCGCTCAGTTCTCCCCCCTATGCTCTGAGCAGAGAGTACTGACTCAATCCTCGGCTCTTTGGTCTCATCTCCAGCGCTCACTGGAGTGTTGGGCTGTGAAGGGGGAGGGAGGGGCTTGCTCAGCCTATCAGTGCCAGGTGCCGATCAAGGCTTCTAGTCGGTTACCGACCATATGCTTGGGATCTTTTCAGAGCCTGGACCACCTCTGAGCCTGTGATCAGCTGAAAACGGATCACAAGGGTGTAGAACGAGTGCCTGTGATCCATAGAAGAAGTATGACCAAAACAGCTTTGGCCATACTTCTCCTTTTAATGCACTAACGGGTGCATGTATTCATTTTTTTAAAGTATTGCACCACAACGCACAGTAGTGGTTTACTACAACGGAAACGAACTGTGGATGCTGTGCCCAAAAATTGACACGGCAAGAGTTTCCACCAGTATTGCCCGTGGTCTCTCTGAAGCTGATCTTTTCCTATTGATAACATTGCATGACTTGTTATGCACGGTTTGTGGGGAGGCAGCCATCTTGATAGAGGTAGGGCTTATATCAGAGCCTCCGGTAAGGGGAACGGTGAGCGTCACAGAAGGGAAGTCTCACTCCAGATCTCCTAAGATCCAGTGTCTGAGTTAGCTGAGCTTTAGATTGACTGTCAGGCTGTAGGCACCCTCCGATGCCATGAAGTGCACTGGTATTTTTTGATGCCATGAAGTGCACTGGTATTTTTCAGGAGGAATTTAGGACCACATATACGTTTTTTTAGAGCAACACTTCTTGATGTTGCCTATAGCATTACAAACCTTCACTTTTTGAGTTCTGCTTTAGGAATATTGCACTTTTATCGGAAAATGTGTTTTTGAGTGTTCCCTAGAACAGGCTTTCTCAACCTTTTCAGCATGGAGGAACCCCTTTAAAATAACTTTCCTGATAAAAATTACTATATCTACTACTCATAATGCATTTTTTTGATGGTCATTGGGAAGAATTACCCACTTACAGAAAGCTAAAACAATCAAAGGTGTCAATGGGAACCTAACTGGGTGGTAGAAATAGCTCATTGCTCAAGGAACCCTGGTTGAGAAACCCTGCCCTAGAACATGCATTGGCACAGCGCAGCATTGTTAACCCAGTCTTTTTTAACTGAAATGCTAGAAAATATTTAAAATAGTTGTATGTTGAAGCAGAATTTTAAAGCAGGTAGTAAAAATGGGTTATTAAAATAAGCTATGTAGAAGGAAGAGCAGATAGTAAAGATACAATTGGTAAAATAAGGGAATGTTACAGTGCTTATCTGTTTTCAGAGGTGGTATTGGCAGAAGAACTGAGACTGGAGGAGTATTTTTGTTAGAGGAAATGGTATTAAAGTAATGTGAAGTATTGTGGGGAGTGGCTGCAGAAAGGCAGAAGCTGCGCAGGTTTCGTATGGAGGCGTTCAATTCATTATTTACTCTTAGCAACTCCCCAGATGTTTTATAAGAGCTGGAATACTGTCGGATTGTAGAACCTTGATTCTTGATTTAGCTGGTGTTGTTTCTGCTGGAGGAAAAAGTGATAATTATGTCCGGGATCCTGTTAATCCTGTTTGTTGCAGAGGAAGGGTGTGGAAACAGTTAAGAGGGCGGTAGTGGTGTTAAATTCCCACTGTATGTATGTCTCGGTTGCTTTACTCCGTATAAAGCCCCGCTTGTCTCTACATATGCCCCTGCCCCGAGGGGGGCATTTAATTATCCACTGTCCTACCTTAAAGGGGGACCCTTGAGTGCTGAGAGGGATTTCAAGGATTGTCAATGGGGCAAGCATTTTTCTCCCAGCCCGTGGTTCCGGCCCTGAGGGGTGAGTACAGATTCGTTAAGGACAATTTAACCCTTGTGATGGGCCATTGGTAGTTATTGTTAAGTCATACCTGTGAGATCTGATTCAGAATGCATGCCATTTGTGTTGTATGGGCTGTGTAATTGAACAGTATAATTTTAACAAGCAATACCTTTTTTATTATGCCATATAATGTTGCTTACTTTATTTTATAATCTCCAAATCATTTTTAATATTTACGATGTACGCAGTGAGTGTGTGAAATGTACATGGTAATATAGCAAAACTCCTCTGCTATACTGGGATTTTTGTTATTGCTGTGTTTTTATTCTGTTTGTTTTTCAAGTGTATCTAATCTGCAGAATATAGAATTTCACTTGTAGCTTGTAAAGTGATTGTAAATGCAATTTAGAAAAACAAACAGGTTTATACTTACCTGCTCTGTGCAGTGGAATTGTACTGAGCGGTCCCGAACCACCTCCTCTTCGGTCCCAGTGCCTGCACTTCTGGATCTTCCTCTTTGGTGAGTGCCCCAATAGAAAGCCACTTCCTATGGGGGCACTCGTGCAGGCTCGCTCCTGAGCCTTGCTTTCTGCATTGACCCCACTCCCTGCTCCCTCGTCACTGGGTTTAATTGCTGCATCAGTAAAACCTGTGAGACTAGGAAGTGAGGGTAAAGAGTTGCTGCAGATGGGCACCGCACTGGATCAAGTGAGGGCTCAGGTAAGTGCAAGGGGAGGAGGGGGGGGGGGGGTGAGCAGGGGTTTTTTCACCCTAATGCAAGGAATACAATAAAGTGGTTGTAATTCCTTACATATACCCAGTGGAGTGACAGGTCTCAGGTGATACACAGAGATTAAACAAATCCTCATACATAAGTTGTACCTGTTTATCTGCAGTCCTCTCTTTTTTCATACATTCCAAGTCCAGAATTCTAAAGCTTGGCTGAGCTGTCAGGAAAAAAGGGACAGAGAGCTGAAGTCCCACTCTGGAGAGCTCAGTGAGCTAATTAAGGGTAGAAAGACACACCCCTTCATACAGTACACCGAAACAGAGCTGAGGCTGTCAATCACAGGCTTGGTGCTGGAGATTCATCCCCTGTCACCTTTTTATCTCTTGGTTTCAGAAACACTTGTCAGAAGACACTCATGCAGATAGCAGAGGAATGAAGCAGCAGACAGAAATTACACTTAGTGCTCTTAATTGAGACAAGTACACACTAAAGAGGAATGTTCTTTGTTCGTATTTCATGTCTGAGGTTTACAACCACTTTAAAGTAAAAAAAAATGTTTAGGCTTTAAAACCACTCACATTTTTTAACCAATGTAACTTTGAGCCTGGATTTACAGCTTTCTGTTTTTATGCATTTTTCCCTGATTAAAGATGTGTAAAGCCTTAGTTTGTTTATTTTAGAAAGCAGCCACAGCCTAATCAGAAAAGCCTGCCCAATGCCAGCATATTTTTGAAAAGGACCCTTTCTTTTCTGTGTGGAAGCAGTGGGCTCTCTGCAGAAGTCTGACACCCCTTGTTCAGTCAGATCTATAGCTCTGCAATCATCAAAGGCTCATGATTTCTGCTAATTGGAAAGCTGTAGCTTTGACTTGGCAGAGGACAGGGGGGCTCATTCAGGGGGCTCATTCACAGAGGCGCTTGGCATCATACAGCAACCAGCTGCTAGTTTACTCTTTTTTTATTTTTATGTCCTCTACTGAGCACTGTGTAGGCCACCTAAAGAAAGGTATGCATAGTCTCTACGGATTCGCACAGTTATGTTTGAGGGATGCAGGGATAGTTGCGCAAACCTAGATGCACAGGCTCTGTATTAGGGTCCATGAACCTGTTATGTTTGGCTGTGTGAGTGAGCCGGCACAGTGAAGCATGCCGATTCAACTTCTATGGGCTCCCTGCATGGAGCTAAGTGGTGGATACAAAAAGTAAACACTGCACAGGGTTGAGTACCCACATAAATAAGCCCCAAACCTTTGCAGATGGGCCTCAGAGAGGAAAGGTCCTTCTCTACAGCATGCTAACAAGAAGGTAGGAAACTGTAAGCATCCTGACAGTTTTTCAGGTGGACTCGATCAGACCCTCCAGTCTCCTCCTATGGAGTGGCAGGTGTAAATGGACTTGTGTGATTTGAGGGCAGTTAAGTGTAAACGGACAGTCGGTCCATTTACATCTAATCGCCCATAGAATTGAGCGGGCTGTCTCTGCTCTGCATAAGCACAGCGGACACGGATCAGCCATCCGTCTGCTCAGTGGTTATCAGCAGACAGGTTTCCCGCTAAGCAGGTGGACTCCAATGAAGCCCGCCCTGTGTGGAAGGGGCCTAAGATGTTTGACACTTCGGATGCACCTGGAGTAAATTCACCTTCAATGTTTCTGGCAGGTTTTCATTTATCTTTGTGACCCCACTGAAGAGGATTTCTGCTGCTTCCTGTCCCTTTGACACCAGGGCAAAATAATATGGAAATTGATTTGTCAACAGGGTAGTATAAACAGCAATAACAGTATCAGAAATTTTATACCCACTCTACTAAAAATGTGTTTATCTATGTCCTTGTTGGAGAGATTTCCTATCACTTCCTTTCTTTACAGGTAGGTGTAGGGCCACAGAAATTAAAGTTGACAGAGATTCTAACCTTAATTGGCTCTATCCAAAGTGCAGCAGAGCTTTGGCTGGAGTTGGACTTTAAAATACTGTATATCCACTGCCAATTTATTCCTTTTGGGATAGATTAGGGAAGGGTTAAAACCCAGGACAGTGTTTTTTTTTTTTTTTTTGCTATCTTCAGTGCTGGCCCAGAATATAAACACACATTGTGTGCACTAAATGCTTCTGCAAACCCAGATATTACCTTGTAACAGTAGCAGTGATGACATCACAGCACTGCAGAGAGCAGAGCTGTGGAATAAATCCAGCATGTCTACCACTACATGCTGCCTGCCGATAACTACATGAAGGGGCTAGGTACAAGACTCTGCACAAGGAAGAGAGCAGCAGTGACTGATCTTATTACAGGAAGCTCCTGCAAAGTGGCGAATTTGCACACTGTATTATTGCATATATCTGTTAAAATACACCAAACATATATGTGTGCAAACCTGTGCTGTAAATAAATCACAGCTATCCCCCAGCAGCTGGAGTAATCCCCCCGGATGATATAAACATAAAGGCTCACCAGATTCTCATGACCCTTTATCTCTAAGCAGGCAATGGATTTTTTTCCCTGGTAAATATGGGACATGCCAATCTGCTCTCCTTCATCCTGATCCACCAGAACCTCCATTGTGTCCCTTCCTTTCCAATGCTCACAAGATAAGAGAAAGCACCCCCAACTAATTTCTTCTCTGGCCACACAAATACTGTTTACTTAGCTCCTCCTCTGTGTCTCACCACAGGCTCAAGTGTTAAAACATTTCCATGGTGTAGTAATTTGTATTAAAAAACAAACTTCGGGGTGTCCTTCATGTCTGTCAGGTCTGCTCAACGCGTTTCACCACACAAGACCTCGTCAGGATATAATTCTGACATAGTCTTGTGTGACGAAACATCAGAAGTACTGTGATTTTTATATGTGGGACTGTTTCTAATGCTTTTATGATGACTATAAAAGCACTATTTTATTTTTTAATAACCACTTGCTGACTGCCCAGTGCAGATATACTGCGGCAGGCTGGCGAACTGCCGTACCTGTATGGTGGTTCATGAGAGCTAGGCAGCAGGGATGCCGAACCATGGGGCTGGTGGCCGCGATTGCTGCGGGCACCCGCGATCACTCCCCGCTGAGAGACGGTGACGATCTGCTGTTGTAAACACAGCAGACTGTCGTTCTCTCTAAAATGATCACAGAGCACCTATGATCCTCCTATTTGGGATGACAGGTCTCTGTGTTCATTTCACAAGTCCCTCCCCCATACAGTTATAAAACACTCCCCTAGGCTCACAGTTAACCCTTTGATCACCCCTGGGTTAACCCCTTCCCTGCCGGTGTCATTATTACAGTAACAGTGCATATTTTTCACACTGATTACTGTAGTAATGTCACTGGTCCCCCCAGAAGTGTCAAAAATGTCAGTTAGGGGTCTGATTTGTTTGCCACAATGTAGCAGTCCCGCTAAAAAACGCAGATTACTGGCATCACTAGTAAAAAAAAAAAAAAAAGACAAATCTTTTTCTCCTAGTTTGTAGACGCGATATCTTTTGCGCGAACCATTTAAAATATGCTTATTGGGATTTTTTTTTTTTACCAAATGTAGCAGAATACAAATTGGCCTAAAATTATAATGTTATATAGCAGAAAGTGAAAAATATATATTTTTTTTTCAGAATTGTCTTTTTGTGTTTATAGCGCAATAAATAAAAATCGCACAGGTGATCAAATACCAGCAAAAGAAAGCTCTGTGTGGGGGGAAAAAAGGACACTGTTTAGGTGCAGCATCGCATGACCGCGCAATTGTCAGTTAAAATAATGCAGTGCCGAATCGCAAAAAAATGGCCTGGTCATTAACGGGGCAAGTCCTTCCGGTCCAGAAGTGGTTAAATTACTGCACCATGGAGATGGTTCTTGTTGCCTGAGCTGGTGGTGAGACACCGAGAAAGAGCAAGGTATACAATATTGGTGGAGTTGGAGATGCTTTCTCCTACGTAATATGCATTGGAAGTGGAAGGGTCACAGCGGTGGTCCTGTGGATCAGGAGGAAGGAGAGAAGATTGGAGTGTCCCATATTTACCTGAAAAGCATTCTTTGACCTGCTTAAGGATAAGAGGTCATGGGAATCTGGTAGGCCTTGTTTTATGTTTAGGTGCAAAAAGAATTTGTGGTTCTCAACCAGAGATGTAGAGTAACTAAGTAGAACTACTTCACTACTATACTTAAGTACCGAAAGGCGGTATCTGTACTTTCCTAGAGTAGAATTTTTTTCTCCTACTTCCACTTTTACTTCACTACATTTTTTCGATGATTTCAATACTTCTACTACAATATTTTTTTTTAGTGCTGCATAGTTACTCGTTACAATTATAAAAATTACCGCTGCCAGAACAGTAGATGGCAGGTTTCATGAAGCTCAAAAAAATGTGTATAATGTCATTTGTACTTTTGACTTCTATCTTTAATAACTTTAACTTTAATAACTTTAACTTTAATAAACTTTTGACTTCTTTCTTTAATAACTACATAACACAGTACTTGTACTTTTACTTTCAGTACTTGAGTAGCAATTTTTTTTTAAAACTACTGGTACTTTTACTTTCAGTACTTGAGTAGCAAAATATTTAAAAAACGACTTGCAATACTTAAGTACATAAAATGTTGAATACTTTAGTACTTCTACTCAAGTCACTTTTTGATCGAGCACTTCCACTTCTACTCAAGTCGCTTTTTGATCGAGCACTTGTACTTTTACTCAAGTATGGGTTTCGAGTATTTTATACAACCCTGTTCTCAACACACCATTGGTTTTCTTTATATTTGGACTTATTTCGCGTTTTTTTTGTATATGAACCCACTTCACTGAATTGTTTTTACCGCATCTGTTTTTGCATGTGCTTATTTATGTACACATAAGGCTGTTTTACACCACCCACACCAAGATTCAAGTAAGATTATTTGTGTCTTTTAGGCCCCATGCACACTGGATGTTTTTACAGCTGTTTTTTTCTACAGCCAGTAAACTCCCTAGCATGTTTTCTTGTGTACATGCACACATAGGCTTTTATTAGCATTTTTTTCAGGGGTGTTTTCTGGCTAGACAAAAAAACCAAGAACTAGTGGGTTTGAAGAGGAGTTTTTATGCTGTAAAAATGTGCTAACTCTGAAAAATGCTAATGCAAAAACAGTGCTAAAAGTGCCAAAACTCACGTTTTTAATGCAGCATTCTACAGCTAAAGCTACTGACCTTTTTATAACATCCAGTGTGCATAAGGCCTAACTGTTACAAAAGGCATGAGTATTTATATTTTTTTTAAATTTGAACATTATTTTCTTATCCCAGGGTTCAGCTTTATAATACTCTTTCGGCCTGTTCAGTATATGTAAATGCTTAAAATGTTTTATACCCTAACAGTTCATATTCCTGATATGTACCTGCTGTACCATGTACTTGTATGAGAAAGTATCCTGTTCTCTTTATATTTCCTTTGTGTGAAGTTCCTTGTGTTCCTTCTAGTCCCTCTGCTTTCCTATTAAAAAATGACCACACTATGCAGGAGAGCACATCATGGTTAGTTAGTGCTATGCTGGGAACTCGGTGTACTCTCCCCCAATGATCAGACCTGTCCTGACATGCCCCTGTTGCACTGCCATTCACTGGGAAGTTCAGTCTGCTGCTGCTTCTCATTCTCTGGCTCTTCTGCAGCTGAAAACAGAAGGAATAGGATCACTTAAAGGCAAAAAAAAATGTATTTTCTAATGTTTTTTTTTTTTTTTAATATATCTGTTATACACAAATCTTTTGCCTTTCATTTCTATTTAAACTGAATGGGTTGTTTTACAAGGTGATTGTTTACAATTACTTTAAGCCCCCGTTCACATGCCAACGAATGCCAAATCGCAGCCTATTGCTGGCCACGGCACTGTCCGAATTGGTGCAATGCAGACTTTGCGGCGCCGCACTTTTTTCCAAAAGTAGTTTCTGCACTACTTATGGTGACTTTGCGGGCAATTTCAATAGAAATCTGTGCATGAACCAGCACAGATGTCTTCCAAATCGCAATTGAATGCTGGTTTGAAATCTTGCTAGTTCAGCTGATTCAGCTCTGTTTCAACCCCCGCCTCCAATGTGAACAAGGGCTTAGTCTGCATAGTCTGGGCAGAGGTTCACTAGTAAGTAATGGATTAAACACTAGCGGCATTTCAGCTTACAGCCTTAAAACTCTCTTTCCAGGTCACTTACCTATTTGCAGGCTGCTAAGGTCAGTTCATAGGATCCAGCTCCCCTATATCAGCCAGTGCAGCTGCAGGGAAGAGGAGGAATTGCTGACAATGGAAGGGCCTTTGAGGCTTATGGGTGATGTCACAGCTCCAGGTTTCGCTAGACATGGTCAGCGGTCTTTCCTCTCCCCTGCAGCTGTCGCTGGCTGACACAGGGGTGGTGACATGACTGGAGCGTCCAGAAAATAGCTACATACATCTTTCTTGCACAGGTTAGTTAGGTGTTAGACGTAGGAGGACACTTTTAAGGTTAGTAAGTTTAGGCTGGAAATGGAATTCTACTTTAATAAACACCAATATAAGATATCTGCTCCATTAAGAAAGGCTTGTGTTCAATAAATTGGCTAATTACAAAGCTTCTATTGTAAAAATATACTGTAAAGCACCACTGTGTAGCACTGCAAAGCAGAACTTGGGTATGTAATAATAAAACATGACTACCCCATGTACATATATCATTAAAAACAGGAATTCCTAAAGGTTGGATTTACGGCAACCTGATCTCTTTATAGGTATACCTTAAGGGAATAATTCCTAACCCCCACACTTGAGTGTAGCCATTGTTGTCAAATACTTACCTTGTTTCCTATCCCAAGATCTTCACCGTGCAACCCTGCACAGTACCCTGGGCAGGTCCTCTTCCTAGTGGGCTTGAGTGCAAAAACGCCATTAATTTTACTGGATGGCTGGATGTCAATCAAAGCCACTGGTGGGGGGTGGGACCGTGTCCTGCTCTCTGTGTCAATAGACACAGACAGTGGAACTCTGGAGCGAGCCCACACAAGTAGCCCTATAGAAAGCGAAGAGGAGGAGTGAAGGGGTCCCCCCCACAACGCCAGCAGGGGCCCTGAGAAGTGGAGGTTTGAGGCCGCTCTGTGCAATTCCATTAAACCTGTTTATGGAGCATTTACAGTCACTTTAAATACAGTCAAAAAAACAAAAATTATATATATGCGTCAAGTTTCAATTCTCCTTCCATCCTGTTTCTTTAAAATTCTGTATAGGCTTTGTCCCCCATAAATAACTTAGAATAGTTCCAGAGATTCCCATCTGCATTTCTTTTTGCCCATGTGTACAACTTCTTCTGCTCTCTCAATATCTCCTTCTGTAGCCACCTATTCTGATGCACTGAGAGCAGGGAGTGTAAGTGACCAGGAGTGATAAGAGTGAAAGAGAGCACATCCATTGCCTCCCTGTAGGGGAGTGTGTTCCTCCCAGCTGACCACTGGGAGGTGCAGAACTTAGCTGTGCTGATCAGTTGCTTGATTAATGTTTTAGAAGCAGGTCTGATACAAAGCTACTGATGGACAGACTGCATAGCTAAATCTACTTTTCAGTGGCCAGCTTCCTCTTTGGAACATGCTTATTCCAAATGGTATCCAGGGAAGCTGATGTACCAACCCTGCTGGCTGGTATGAAAAGCAGGAAATACAACCGCTCCAAGAATGAACTGAGGAAAAGCACACAGTGCATAATGTAATCAATGTGACTTTAAAGTGTCATTAAAGGCAAAACTTTTTTTGATCATTTTTGATAGCGTAAGCAAATGGTTATTATAACCCCCTTCAGGGGTGTTTGTTTTTTTTTTTGTTTTTTTTGTCATCTGTTACGTTGAGGAGATTTCCCTTCACTTCCTGTCATTTAGCCAAAACAGGAAGTGAGAGGAAAACCCTCCAAAGTTAGTAAATCCTGGTGTGTCACTAGAACTAGTGTCCCCATTGAAAGATTTTGCCTCTATTAGTGTTCCAATGTCAACCCAAAATTTGGAATTTTCTTTTACTTTCACTTTCATTTAATTGTTGTTAAAGATTAGAGTATAACAAAGTAAAAAATTATATTTAACAGTATTCGACATATATGACAATTATAAAGGATGCCGAACATAACTTTGAAGGCTCAGTGGCCTTGTTAGTAAGCTTGAGTAAATGGTATTAGTCAGCATTAGGATAAACCAAGTCATTGAATTATGACCATAAAATAAAGATCATAACATGGTTATTGCATATATGACCAAAAATAGAAGAGAAAAAAAAAAAACATAGAAAAGGAACATCAAACTGTACCACCAATATTTTTCCATCAAACATCATTAAGCATTATACTGACTAAAATCAGTTTTTCACAAAGAAGATTCTGAAAATCTTGCGTCCCATACTTGCAATTTGTTTGAGAATTGAGGGATTGAGTTAGAAGAGTGAGAAAAGGATTTTTCATAGAGGTGTTGGGTTTTAAATCTATTGATCACATCTGTTGGTGTTGACATTGGGTGCCTTAGTTGTCATTCATAGTGAAGTAATAGTTAAATGTGCTGTTATGAGAATGTTGGTGACTATATATCGATATTGTGTAGGTATACAGGTTAGGATAGTTTTTAAAAATGCGTGATCGTCTTGTAGGGGTCAAGTACCTCCCAATTTCATGGCTAGGTCCCAATGTTTTTCACAGTGAGAATATTTATAATTAGAATGGATTGCTTTATTCCACTCAGATAATGTGTATGTTATATTGAGGTCCTTTTCCCAGTTTAGCATGTTAGAGGTTTTTGTGGTTTTGTGGTTATTTTGTAGTTTTTAGATAAAACCATGAGAGACCTTTTAGGTTTGTGGAATGAAGTAGTTAAATATTCCCATGTATCTGCTTGTAAGGCACATTATGAGTCTGGATTTTTGATGTGGTGGTGGTGCAGTTGAATTTCTACGTAAGATAGAGGAGTGGAATGTTCCGGAGTCAACTTTTTATTTTTGGCTTCTTTTCTCGTACGTCCTCTGACAGACGCAGCCTCTTCCAAGTTTCACCACTATTGGGTAATGATGCCCTCTGCAGGAGCAGGCTAGGTAGTGAAACTTCATTAAAAAGCTTTAACTAGACACACCTTTAGGGGCTGTCCCTCTTGACATTACCCACAGACACTTAGAGTTTACTCATCAGTTTCTTGCTGCCTAGCTCAGGAGTAGGACCTAGGATACCCTGCTGGGACTCCGGTCTCAATTTTTGTTTTTTCTTTGAAATCAGAGAAATACCTTTGCCTGTGCTGTCCCAGAAAGTTGCTTTTCTGGTGGCTATCACTTCTGCTTGCAGAGTGTCTGAATTTGGTGGCTCTGTCCTGCCGTTCGCCTTACCTGGTAGTTCATAGGGATAAGGTTGTTCTGCGACCCAACCAGTCTTTTCTCAAGGTGGTGTCTGCCTTCCACCTCAATGAAGATATTGTTTTGCCTTTGCTTTGTGCGAAGCCTAAACATCCCAAGGAAATTGCCTTGCATTAGTTGGATGTGGTTCGGGTGATCAGGGTTTACCTTTCGGCCACGGAATCCTTTAGGAAGTCTGATTCCCTGTTTTTCCTTCCTGAGGGTTTGGCTGCGTCCGCTGCAACCATTTCTAAATGGATCAGACAGACTATTGTTCAGGCCTATTCACTCAAGGGTCAGGTGCCTCCTTTCTGTGTGAGGGCACATTCTACTACAGCCGTGCGTGCCTCTTGGGCTTTTAGCCATCAGGCTTCTGTGGCTCAGGTGTGTAAAGCGTCGACCTAGTCGTCTGTGCACACGTTTACCAAATTCTACAAGATTGACGTGATGGCATCCTCGGATCCTTCTTTTGGCCACAAAGTTTTGAGCTCTGCCGTTTGTTGAAGAGACGTGTTTTCTCTTCTTGGGGTGAATTTGTTCTGGGGTTAGCTCCTGTTGGTTGAGCTTTTGTTGCCCTGTTGGCCATGAATTGTTTTGGCCTTGTTTTCACGGTACTGTTCTGTTGGTTGCATCTTTTCCCACCCCTCACACCTGCACTGCTTTGGGACATCCCAATTGATATAACTTGGAAGAGGCTGCGTCTGTCAGAGGACTCAGAGAAAAATTTTTTTACGGTAAGTTCTTACAAAAATTCTATTTTTTCAGGGATCCATCTGCTATTCTCATAAAGGGAATAAGGTATTTGTAAGCGCCCAATAGAAGATTCTTGCGCATTAAAGGTATGGTCTGAGTATACTGTTGATGTAGGGCTCCCCAAGCAAATGTAGCATCGATTGAAGGGTAGAATAATGGTCTTTTAGTCAATGTCACTAGTAGAAGGGAAGGTAGATCTCTTTGTGATACTATTGCCCTTTCTATATGTACCCACAGTTTATAAAGTCTTTTGGTCAAACCAAGATTTCATCTGATCCAAAAGAGCTGAGTGGTAGTATTTGCGTAGGTTTGGAAATCCTGACCCTTCTATCTGCTTTTGTTTGAGTAAAGTAGAGAATGAAAGCTTCGCTACTTTGCCACTGCACAAAAACTTCCAAAACATTTTATTAAATGTTAGAAAAAAGGATTCAGGAAGGCATATGGGAATGGTTCGAAAGTGGCAAATTTATTTTTGGCAGTAAGATCATTTTTAGAGCTGCTGTTTTTCCTAACCAGGTAAGCTCATGGCAGGAACTATGTTTTAAATCTTTTTAAATTGTAGTTTTTAAATTGTAGTTAGTAAAGTGGGGTAGTTATTGTCATATGTAACAGCAGTGGGGAAAGTTAAGGTAACCCCTAAGTATTGAAGGTTTTTTTGTTGTCCATTGTAATGGGAATTGTAATTTTAACTTATTTAGGGTGAAGGTAGGTAAATACATGGGTAAGATGGAGGATTTTGTAACATTGAGCTTGTAGTACGACAAATACCCAAAAGAGTTCAGAATTTTTTGTATCGGAGATGTTAAGGTTAATACCACATCATCCGCGAATAATCTGATTTTTTGTTCTCTAACGGCTACTTGGCTGCCCTTAATGAGGATATCTCTTCTAATGACCTTCGCCAGGGGTTCCATCACTAGCGAAAAGATCAAAGGTGATAGTGGGCAGCCCTGACGGGTGCCATTAGTAATGTAAAATTTGTTGAACATCGCATTAGAGTTGTAAACACATGCTGACGGTACTGTGTAAAGCGCTGAAATTGCTAAATGTATAGGGCCGGAGAATCCAAATTTGCTATGTGTTGCACTCAACTACCCCCAGTGAACCCGATCAAAAACTTTTTCAGCGTCCAGTATCAGGAACAATGTTGGCACTTTACGAGTCCCCACAATTTTGAGAAGGTTGAACATCCTATGGGTGCCATCTGGTGCTTGCCGGCTCTTTTCAAAGCCGACTTGATCTTCTTTTACTAAATGGGGGGTTTTTATTGCTAATTTGTTAGCTGTCATTTTTGCATAGATTTTTAAATCATTATTGAGGAGGGAAATAGGCTGAAAGTTTTGGTGGAAGTCTGGCTTCTTTCCTGGCTTTAAGCAAGACCTCAGACAGCCTGGAGCATTTCTTCGGGAAAAGATGTGGAGGAGATTGCTTTGTTGAAGAGTTTACACATATATGGCGCTAGAGTGGTTTTGAAAGCTTTATACTGTAGTATTCTGCAGAAAAGCTGTCTGCACCTGGCGACTTGTTAGAAGGTAATGAGGGGATAGCTTGGAAAATGTATTTTCTCTTTCGTTCATTGTCAGACACAGCTCCTGACCATCTTAACCAGTTGGTTATACTGCCCCCTACAGGAGTAGGACACTAGGCAGAAAAAGTCTGGCTACGCCTATGGGCAATCCCAGGGGGTACAGTGGGGATCGAAAGTTTGGACACCCCAGGTAAAAATTTGTATTAATGTGCATAAAGAAGCCAAGGTAAGATGAAAAAATCTCCAAAAGGTATCAAATTACAGATTAGATATTCTTATAATATGTTAACAAAAGTTAGATTTTATTTCCATCATTGACACTTTCAAAATTACAGAAAACAAAAAAATGGCATCTGCAAAAGTTTGGGCACCCTGCACAATTTATAGCATGCACTGCCCCCTTTGCAAGGCTGAAACCTGCCAGTGTCATGGATTGTTCTCAATCATCGTCTGGGAAGACCAGGTGATGTCAATCTCAAAGGTTTTAAATGCCCAGACTCATCTGACCTTGCCCCAACAATCAGCACCATGGGATCTTCTAAGCAGTTGTCTAGAAAACTGAAAATAGTTGACGCTCACAAAGCTGGAGAAGGCTATAAGAAGATAGCAAAGCGTTTTCAGGTGTCAGTATCCTCTGTTCGAAATGTAATTAAGAAATGGCAGTCGTCAGGAACAGTGGAAGTTAAAGCAAGATCTGGAAGACCAAGAAAAATATCAGACAGAACAGCTCGCAGGATTGTGAGAAAAACAATTCAAAACCCGCGTTTGACTGCACAATCCCTCCAGAAAAATCTGGCAGACACTGGAGTTGTGGTACACTATTCCACTATAAAGAGATACTTGTATAAATATGGTCTTCATGGAAGAGTCTACAGAAGAAAACCTCTTCTACGTCCTCCCCACAAAAATCAGCGTTTGAACTTTGCAAATGAACATATAGACAAGCCTGATGAATTTTGGAAACAAGTTCTGTGGACCGATGAGGTTAAAATTGAACTTTTTGGCCGGAATGAGCAAAGGTACTTTGGAGAAAAAGGGGCACAGAATTTAATGAAAAGAACCTCTGTCCAACTGTTAAGCATGGTGGTGGATCAATCATGCTTTGGGGTTGTATTGCAGCCAGTGGCACAGAGAACATCTCACGAGTAGAAGGAAAAATGGATTCAATAAAATCTCAGCAAATTTTGGATGGTAACATGATGCCATCTGTTAAAAAGCTGAAGTTAAAGAGAGGATGGCTTCTACAAATGGATAATGATCCTAAACACACCTCGAAATCCACGGGGGATTACATCAAGAGGCGTAAACTGAAGGTTTGGCATGGCCTTCACAATCTCCTGACCTCAACATGATTGAAAATCTATGGATAGACCTTAAAAGAGCAGTGCGTGACAGACAGCCCAGAAATCTCAAAGAACTGGAAGACCTTTGTAAAGAATGGACAAAGATACCTCAAGAATTGAAAGACTCTTGGCTGGCTACAAAAAGCGTTTACAAGCTGTGATACTCGCCAAAGGGGGCAGTACAAGATATTAACTCTGCAGGGTGCCCAAACTTTTGCAGACACCATTTTTTTTGTTTTCTGTTATTTTGAAAGTGTAAATGATGGAAATACAATCTAACTTTTGTTTTGACATATTCTAAGAATGTCTAATCTGTAACTTGATGCCTTTTGGAGATTTTTCTATCTTTCCTTGGCTTCTTTATGCAAATTAATACAATTTTTTACCTGGGGTGCCCAAACTTTCGATCCCCACTGTATACTCCCTCTCTCTGCTTTAGTTACTCTGTTTTTTTTCTGCCTAGTCAGGAGTAAGGACCTGGTTCCTTGCTGGGATCTCTGGTCCTGGCAATTTTATCCTTTTAGCTAAAATGTTTTTTCTCCTGGATTTTTTCCTGTGAGATCTACAATCAACTGCCAGACTGGGTGACGTGCTGCATAATCTAGATCCAGTGGTCACCCCAATCTGGCCAGCGAGCGCATGCAGACCTCAGCTCCGTGCTAGGTCGGCCGCGACATAGGCCCACCAGACAAGAGGCTGGCCTGCAAGTTAAACACCTCACGAGGTTGCATACGACCAGGTCACAGCCGCAGCATTCCTCCTGGCCCACAGCCCACCCATTTCGATGGAGGAGGTTCTGTCTGGAGCGGTGCCGCCTGGTTCCTGGTACTGGAAGTACCTGTCCTCCCGCCCCCCTGGAGGGTTTTGGGGTGGACATGAGCCCCTCCATGGGACGGTCGAAACCCTGGTTTCCCCTCCTTCCCGCTAGGCACCCGCCTCATCAGTCTGGTGGTCCCTGTGGGCCATCTCGCCCCCCTCCCTGGGAGCCTCGTGGTGTGGCTCGGTGGGTGCCATTTTCATATAGCCTGTGTGCTTAATGCTCAGCGGCCATGTTTGTGTAGTTGGCGGCCATTTTTCTGTGGTTTGCTGTACCATGACAATGGAGCCCCCTGGGCAGGGATTTCGGCGGTGTGAGCCCCTCCTTATCCCCTGGTGCTGACTCCTGGATCTTTTAATTTCCTGATCGCCATTCATGCAGAGCAGATTCTCCTGGTAGCTGCGGTGCCTGGTTTCTGTGGGGTGGTTAGTCTGGTGGGATCTTCTCCCTCTCTACGGATCGATTGGTGCTCTGTGGCTGGCAACCGGGTGGGCTGCCAGAGCAGTGGGGGTTGTCTCCTAGCAGTGTCTGCTTTTTTGTGGGGTCCCCCTGGTGACTCATGGAGTCTTTGGAGCACATCTCCCCACCCAATCCCCTCTCTGAGGCTGCAGGCCCTCCAGGTCCCATCCATCCATCGATGCGCTGTTGGCGGTCCTGGAGTCCATGGTGTCCCGGGTGGAGGTGGCTTTTGGGCGAAGGACCTGCAAAAAGCGCCCCCCACCTTTCCGTGCCTCATCTGTTTTATAAGATCCTGAATCTAATTTGGCTGCCGCGGACGTGGGACACCCTGCTGGGTCTGCGACCACGCACCTTGAATTCTCAGATAGTGAGAAATATTCCTCCACTTTTGCAACTGCGTACGAAAAAGGCACTGGTGGACGCACTGATCATAACTGTGCGGAAGACCTTAAAGATGGAGGACGCAGCGGCATAGGTTCCCTTTTGGCATTCACAAGCCATCCAGAGCGGAAAAGGTGTTCCCTTTCCCCTCCTATTTTGACAGAATTGTCACTAAATAGTGGGAACGACCAAAGCATCCCCTTGTGGTCCCTAAACGACTTTGCTAGGCGATACCCCTATGAGGAGTCCCTTCTTAAGAAGTTGACTGTTCCGACCCTCCGGTTTCCGGATTAAACAAAGCAACTATGATTCCGGTTGAAGAGTCCTCGGCCTTTAATGACCCGGCTGACAGGGAGGCTGTGGCCTGAAATATATACACCCTGGTGGGTTCGGCACTGAGGCCGATATTCACCATTGCCCTGGTGTTGCAGACTCTGACCGAATGATCTAGGCTTTTGCACTGTGACCTAGAGTGTGAGTAGCCCACCCCCCCCCCCCCTGCTTTTGCTGAGCTGGCGGACCAGCTGGTCCAGGGACTACAGTTATATATGATGTCTCTTCGGATGCAGCTCCCGTAGTTGCTCCGCTCTGTTTCGGCAGTGGTCCTTGAACGCGTCTTTTGGCTCAAATGCTGGTTTGTGGACCACACTTATAAAAAGGCCTTGACTGATCTTCCCTTTCAAGGAGATCGCCTGTTTGGAGCTACCCTGGGTGACATCATTAAAGGTCTCATGGGAGGAAGATTACATTTCTTCCGCAGGTACTAAGGGCAAGGACCCTCGTCGTAGACGTGGGCTCTCCTCCTCGGCTCATAAGAAGTTTTTTCGTCCCTCAGGGTCGACTGACAAGGAATCGGGACCCATGACCCATGGACAAGGCCCCTTTAGCATGAAGGTCCACCCTCACCCCTATCTGGGGTGGGGGGATGTCTTCGCTGGTTCCTGGACCCGTTGACTCCCCTGGGACAAGTCAGTTGGGTCCATGAGGTAATTCGGTCAAGCTACAAGATCGAGTTTCGTTCTTACCTCCGTTAAGGTTCTTCCTTGCAACTGTCCCCGGTCTGCTTACAGGTTTTTTGGGGCGGTGCAAGATCTTTTACTTTAAAGGGTCCCGATTCCCACTTCAGAATGTTTTCCGGTGGTCATTACTCAAACCTGTTAACAGTCCTCAGGAAGGAAGGCAAGGTGCGTCTAATTCTGGACCTCAAGGCGCTGAATTGCTTTGTGCGGATGCAAACGTTCAGAATGGAGTCCATTCGCACAGGGGTGGCTTACCTGCATCAGGGGGATTTTTCTTGTCTCCATCAACATCAAGGACGCTTACTTTCACATTCCAATATGTGTCGGTCTCCAGCGCTTCCTCTGCTTTGCCATGGGAGAGGAGCATTTTGCGTTTGTGGCGTTACCCTTTTGGTCTCGCCTCTCCTCCTCAGGTCTTCCTGAAAGTGTTGACCCCAGTGCTAGCATTGTTACGCCAATAGGGGATCGCAGTACTGGGCTACTTCGGCGACCTCCTTCTGCGAGTGGCATCTCCT
>NC_138769.1:322707426-322749628 GCF_965119305.1 Pelophylax lessonae
CATTGGGTATCGGGATAAAATCCTTGGACCCATTGTCAGACCCTATGCTGGTTCAGTGGATCCTGGGTTCCTACTGGTGCACGACCATGCCTGGCCTTATATGGTGAGAGTATGCAGCCAGTTCCTGGAGGATGAAGGAATTGATACCATTTAATAGCCCCCAGGCTCGTCTGACCTAAATCCATTAGAACACCTCAGGGACATTATGTTTTGGTCCAACCGATGCCACCAGGCCGCACTTCATTCTGTTCAGGAGCTCAGTGATGATCTGGTAGGAAATACCCCAGGACACCATCTGTCATCTTATTAGGAGCATGCCCTCATGTTGTCACTCAGTCATGCACATAGTGGCCATACCAACTACTGAGTACCATTTTGAGTTGCTGCAATGAAATTTCAGCAAAATGGACTAGCTTGCTGCATCATTTTTTCACTTTGAATTCAGCCCTCTGTAGGTTGAGAATTTTCATTTCCATGAAATGATGTGGCATCCTTACATTCCTAACACATTACCCAGTCCCCATCAGTAAAAATATCCTGCATGATTTTTTCCCCCATTGAGATCTGATGTGTTTTAAAAGTGTTCCTTTAATTGTTTTGAGCAGAGTATAGCTAGATAGATTTTTATTAGGTCACCCATCTTGGAATGAAGGATCTCTAGTATTTCTAGAATAAAGTATTTTTGTCGTTCATATACGTGTGTCTCAGGTGACTGAGATCCTCAGCTACTTTGCAGTCCCCCAGGAACAGGTTATGTGGATGTAGCTCATCTACCTTGACAACTATGTGCAGCTGCTTCCGATGGTTCCTCCCAGTTAAATTAGGTTTATTGTATCCATTAATCAGGTGTTTCAAACAGGGAGCAATGTGTTAAATGCATTTCCTTCCTCAGACCAATCTGACTCTGCTCATGTCCATTGAAACTGTGGCCTGCTACTCCATCGTCTTCCCTGTAAGCCAGCAGTGCTGTCTTGGGATATGTGACAGTTGGCAGGTATTCTTTTCTATACACTCATTAATTGGCACCCACAGTCATCCGTTTCCTGATGGACCTGCCCTAGTAGGAAATGCAGGAATAGTTTCAGCCCTGCAGTATTAATGCAATATTTTGTCACAATTAGTTGATTACAGCTTGGCTGTGGATTGCAAAGCTCTTATTTGGCTTCCTGTAGATTTGGGGATTTTGAGGAAGGGAACTTTAACAATGTGCCTTCGATGGATCAGTTCCTAATGGAAGGGTTTTAGCATTATTAAATTTGCAAAGAACAGCGCACTGTTTGCCCAACACCATACACTGCACCACATTGTAGGATTCTAATTTTCAGCACATAGTACATATACTACAGCATATGAGCATTAGCAACTACAGTACCTAAAGAATAAAACTAAGTTTTATTGTGATCAGCAGTAACCTGATTGGATGCCAGTTTATCTGTTCTCCTGTAAAGTCAGGTGAGATCAAACAGTATTACTGACTGTGATGTGTTTCCTTTAATTTTACTTTTGGTTAAAAAAAATGGTTTTCTATTTTAAAAGAACAGCATTCTTAGATTTGTATTAAACAGCTCAGTGGTTGCATTATCAAAGCTATTTCAGGGCTTAAAGTGACATTAACTTATATCCTTATTTTCCCAAAATAAGCCGTACACATCCAATTGCCTATGACCCTGTAATCTATTTTTTTATGAAACCATTTCTTACTGTGGGCCTGCCTCCTTATAATGTCCTCTGTGAGCTCTCAAACCTCCCCCCCCCCCCCCCCCATTTCTCTTTGTTTGGAATAAGAAGTGCATGTTGGTTGTGGTCACGGGCACTGCACTATGCACACTACACAACATCTACACCACATAACATCCCACAGTCCAACTGGGGAGCGAGCAAGAGGTGATAGCTACATTCCTAAATACATTGGGACCATAAAAAAACAACAGCCACCCTCTCACATAAAGTCAGATGACCGCAGCAAAATATAAGGGATTTGGAGGATGCTGAGAGGAATAGAAGGTACTTTTTAGTGCCGGTTCACACATTTGCGATGTGAGACCTCGCATGTGATTTGTACCGCACTGCTATGCAAATCGCATGTGATGCAAATTCAGCCATACAGATTGCATGGCTGAATTCGCATCGCATTCGGACCAAAGTCGTGCAGGACCCTTTTTTGGTCCGCACCAGAATTGGATCGCATGGGTGTTCACACCTATGCAATCCGATTCCTGTCCGAACTGACAGTTCGCACTGCAATATGCAAACTAATCTGGGGGTGTTGTTAACTTTGTATTGAAACTCCCAGCAGTTTGCATATGGGCATGTGAACTGCCTGAGAGTCTGGTGCTATGCGGGAACCCGCAGTGGATTCAGAGTTCCCGCATTGTACCAATGTGAACCGGCACTGAAAGGCTGAGTTCAACTTTTATGTATAAATAACAATAAATTCACATCTATTTGCAGGTAAAAAAAAAAAAAGGCATTCATGATTTTTTACTCTTCAGCCTCAATGGCTCCTGTTGCTGCCAAAAGCCAATCAGAAATGCAAGTCCCCGGAGAGAAAAGACTGTTGTGGACATCGCTGGATGGAGAGGGGGCTCACTCAGGTGTTAGGGGTTGCTGGGGGGCTGCTGCACACAGGTTTTTTTTTTTTTTTACCCTAAAGTATAGAATGCATGAAGATAAAAAAAACCTTGTGCCTTTACAACCACTTTAAGGCAATTCCGGGATCCTGCAGACCCTCAGTTCACTTATTTACCTGTACCCCCAATATACAGGCAGACAGTTACTGAGTGGCAGGAAGAATTGATGGACTACGAGAGAGCTCACCAGCGCCTTTGCAGTTCATAGAGAACTGCAAGCCATCGGCCGTGGCTGTTGAGGGTACACGTAGTCTATTCATTCACAGGAAACTATGAATGAATGACAAGGCCATGTGAGCGGAGCAGGTACGAGCAGAACATCACCCGCTCGCTGTCACGGGAGGGGGGACAGGAGGAGAGGAGGCAGTAGCTGAAAAATGTTACATGTTCCTCTCTAAATACAGTTGGAACACGTAACATGTTCCAAAGGTGAACTTATGAGGTTTAAGCTAAGGATACAGTCTTGAATAGAATTTATTTTTATTTATTTTTTAAACCAGTGACTTTAAAATCATTTTGAACTCAGATTTAAATTATCTGAAGCACGTTATTTAACACAGTTCAAAAAAATTTGGTGACGTACTTCCTACTACTTTTAGCAAGGATTCAAACAATTTTTCTAATTGAAACAGATTAGAAAATATGTCTTGGGTGAAAGTTGTGTGACTCTTGTTTGCAAACATTTACAAATAGACCTCTAAGCCCCCGTTTACAATGGTGTGACTTGTCATGCGATTTGACAGTTCCAGAGAGAGAAACAATTTATCACAATAACTCTCTTTGATCTTTAAGTGATTATGTATGCAAATATATGAATATCAAATACATTGATATTATCGCTAACCACATATATGTGGTTTTACTCACTACCACATATGTGGTTAGGGATGATATGAATGTATTCTATGATATTCATATTTTTTTTTTCTTTTGGTTTCTCCTCCACTACCTCTGGGGTTAGTCATTATGGATTCATATATGGATGGTGAACTTTATTTAAAATAATTTTTTTTGAAGATGTCACATAGAATACATGGTGAAATGTAAAAAATGCCTGTGCTGAGTGCGTATAGCTGAGGCAGCTCACACATAAGCAGTATAGCCAACTTATATAATAAATGACAAGAAAAAAGAGCAGTGCCTAAAACATAAATGATAACCAATTGAGAATCTGTATTCATAAAGATGACGTCAAAAAACTGTAGGAATTAGTCCAAACTTAATAATAATAATGATGATGATGAGT
This sequence comes from Pelophylax lessonae, assembly GCF_965119305.1. Classification (NCBI taxonomy): domain Eukaryota; kingdom Metazoa; phylum Chordata; class Amphibia; order Anura; family Ranidae; genus Pelophylax; species Pelophylax lessonae. The sequence continues at coordinate 322,711,303 of NC_138769.1, forward strand.
AAAAAAGGCAGTTCAGGACAATGGCCACTGTTCCAGTGAGAGATTAAGCAGTAGTGTCAAAATGAGCAAACCCCCACCATTAAGTGAAATGCAAACTCACCAGACTCAATGGCTGCCGTTACAGCAGTTTGGTAGCCTTGTACTTATACGGTATGCAGACCCTTCTGGAGAAACCGCAGTGGCCAATTCTTGCAGGTGGTGGTAATCCGAAATAAGTAAAGAATAAATAAGCTCGCCCAGAGGGAATCTCCCTAGTGTAGTAAATTTATTCAAAGTAAAAATCCACATAAAAGCATAAAAGTCAGTAATCAGACTCAGGTAGCTGCTGGCAACCCAGAATCGCACAGCAGCGAGACGTCAGTGCCAAGTATCCCGCCCCGACGCGTTTCATCCAAAGGGATGTTGTCAAGGTGTCCTTTAACTGTGGTTACGCGGTCATCCTGCCATAGAACTGGAAGTTGACCGGCGGCCATGTTTAAATAGACCAGGTTGTTGGCCGGCGGCCATGTTTGAATAGATCAGGATGTCATTCGCTGGCCATGTTTAGTCAGGGCCAGAGAAAACGAGCACCTAACCAGCAAATAGCCAGGTTAAGGGACAAAAATAACAGCCGCTGTGAATATAGAAAAAAACACACAGCAGACATAAAAAAAATATACAAAACAGATGGGTGACCTACTAAAAGTAATCGTCTGAATACAAAAAAGTGATATTAGTAGACTCATCGAAAACATTTTTAAATAGAAATGATATAAATTAAATTTTAACCTGCAGAAGGGTTATCCTAAACAACAAAGGAAAAATGCATCAAAGATCCATGCAGTGATTTTTGACATTAATGTAAAATTTATGTAAATATATGCCTAGGTAGGAATGATAAAAAATAACAGAGCAAAAATCATCAGCAGTAAAAATGTTACCAAAATTCAACATAAAAAAAATCTCTTGATGTATTTTAGGAAAGTGACATGGAAGATGCACAAAAAAAAAAAATAAAAAGAAATATGCATTACTTGCTATCAGTGAAACAGTTATTGCCCCAGTCCACATATAACCCATAGGGAGCATATGTTTTGAGCTCATAGACCCATTTCATTTCTATTTTGGAAATTTCCCTAGTTCTATTACATCCCCTCCTGTGTGGTTCAAGTCTCCCAATGCCCACAAACGTGATGTCTTTGGGGTTTCTTATTGTGAACTTCTCTAAAATGAGCAGAAAGGCTGTGATATTTAAAACCCCATCTAATATGATAGATGTATTCTCTAATTCGATCTCTGGTAGACCTCCCAACCTATTGCAGAATGAACATTGGAGGAGGTAGACCACATATGAAGAGTTAATATATGAATGTGTCAACATCATATGTCTTCCCATTACTGGAGGATGAAAAGTGGTGAATCTTTTTACATCTGTTTACTTCACAGATCACACATCTATTAAAGGGGGGAAAAGCCTTAAGGTTAGAAAAGAGTACCAGTCTAGGAGATGGATTAATGATATTGGGAGCTAGTCTATCTCTTAGGTTAGGGGCTTTCCTAAAGACCATAGCTGGATTGTCAGGTAGTACATTGTTAAGGATAGGAACTTGTTTTAAAATATCCCAGTGTTTGATAATGCGTCTAACCTGCCAATGTTCGGTGGAAAAACTGGTAATGAACAGGTGAAACGCGTATTACTCTGTTAGTATTCAACAGTAAAGATGGCCTATCCCGTAGTTCTACCTCTTTAATTATTTTGTCCAAATCCTCAACCCCATAACCCTTCTGTAAAAAACTATCTTTTAACACCTGGCTTTGAATGTGAAAGTCATCTAATGAGCTACAATTTCTCCTCATTCTGATGATCTGTCCTTTAGGTATATTTTTCAGCCAAGTTGGATTATGACAGCTAGTGAGGGGAATGTAGTTATTGCAGTCAGTACTCTCGAAGTATGACTTGGTGGTAATCTTATTTTCAACTACTGTGATTGTTAAATCTAAAAAAATGATCTCTTGCTGACTACAAGTAGGAGTTAATTTAATATTAAAATAATAACCGTTGAGGAGTTTTATGAAACTGTGAAGGGAAGCCAGAATCCCCATTTCATACAAAAAGTATATAGTCGATATACATTTTTAGAAGTACGTTTGTAGAAGAACAGGGCAGGCCAGTGTTTTACCATAAATCACATGTTCCCATCTTGCCATAAATAAGTTTGCAAGGCTAGGTGGAAATTCTGTGCCCATTGCTACACCTCTTCCCTGCAAAAAATACAGTAGAGAGATAAAAGCTCACTGGATTTCTGGCAGGATTATCAGGTACGTTTCCTTTTTTTTTTTTTTTTGCGTGTGTGTTTTTAGAGAGAGAAATGTGCATGTATTACAGGGATGCAACTTTTTTTATTTTTTTTTCTTTTGCCGTTTTATATATTTTTTTTTATTGTACCTAGACAATCACTTTAGACTACTAAAGCTGTATAGAACAAAGCCGTTATATCTTTATCCCCTCATTGCCTGACAACACATCTTTACAGTTTGTTTTTCTTTCTCTCATTACAGCTGAGGAGGGGGATCCTCCAACAATGCCTCCAGCACCCCCAACTCCACCTTCCAAAAGGAAGAGCAAATTCTCTAGCATAGGAAAATTCTTTAAGCCATGGAAGTGGGGGAAGAGAAAAAGCAGTGATACTTTTCGTGAGACTTCAGAAGGTAATTTGAATACACAATCATTAGTGTTGAAAGTAAATCTGAGTTTTATAAAGACTTAGACTATGGCAGGGCTCAAGAAATTAGTAGCCAGTTTTTTAGCTAACAAATGTTACGGTTTAACATGTCCCTGAAGGTGAACTTATCCTTTAACCCTTTCACAGCCGGAGCCATTTTTGAATTTTTTGCACACGTTTTAAGAAATCATTTTGGGCTTGAAGATGACATAAAACCCCCAAACATTATATATTTTCTGAAAGCAGACATCCTAGAAAACATTTGTCACACGATATTACTGCAAAGGTCTAGGAAACACAAAATTTCAGTAAAGAAAAGAATTCAAAGTTAATTTTAGGGGGCAAATAAAAAACCATGATAAATTACCAAATTTTTTCAGTAAAATAAAAAAGCCAAGGTTGCACAGAGTAAATAGATATCCAACATGACAAGCCTTAAACATGTCAGTACCCTATATTTTTCATAGGCAACGCTTTATAAAGCCCCCCCTATAGGTCATTCGTTTAGCGTTAAGGAGGTCTGATGCTAGAATTATTGCTCCCATTCCAGCTTGCGCGGCGATATGTAACGTATATTGCAATTGACATTTCAGGCGTAGATGCCCCACTGCATACTTTTATGTTTGTATGTGGAGGTGGGGGGCCTCAATTTTTTTTTTTTTTTTTTTGGATGGGGGATTTTGTTTTTTGGGTGTAACTTTAATTTTTAACAATTAAACAAAATGTTTTTTTGCCATCACTTAGGGGACAAAAAGTCCCCTATGTGATGATTTTTTTTTTTTTTTTTTGGTGACAGGTTCTCTTTAAAAGAGACATCCAGGGTCTAAAAGACTCTGCATGTCTCCCCTGTGCTCCACTGAATGTAATGCACTGCACATCGCACTGCATTACATTCTTTCCCTGCCTTGATGGCCGGGAAACTGTCAACGGGGACCCATAAATGGTCCCCATTGGGGGCAAGAAATGGGGGGCAAAAAACACGATGTTACCCAATTTTTTAGTAAAATATAAAATCCAAGGTTGCACTGAGTAAATAGATACCCAACATGTCAGCACCCTATATTTTTATAGGGGATGCTTTACTGTAAAATCCTTTTCTCTGAGGTTCCCTGACGGACACAGCACCCACCCCGCATTTGAGTTATGTATTCTTCTGACACTGCTTGTTACAAACTGAAGTCCTATAGCAGGAAGTGATAGTATACCTCCGTGGGACTGCCTCAGGGGCGTAGCCAAAATTGTTTCCGCCTAGTCCTATTCTTGAAGAGAGAGCAGCATAAGTCCAAGGGTCCAAGAAGACATAGGGCTGTGTCTGTCAGTGAACCTCAGAGAAAAGGATTTTAGGGTAAGACAAAATCAATCCCCCCCCCCCCCCCCCATTACATAGAGGACAAAAAGTCCCCTATGTGATGATTTCTTTTCTTTCGGTGACAGGTTTTTTTTTAAGGAGAGATGCAGGGTCTAAAATCACATCACATCGCACTGCATTACATTCTTTCCCTGCCTTTATGGCCTAGAAAACTGTCAAGGGGGACCCGGAAATGTCACACGTCATTTCCGGATCAACAACTATAGGGTGTGTGCAGCATTCAGGCGGCAGCCCTGGGGTAATTTTTGTATATCTCATTGGGTTCCTACTCCTGTCTTCATGGTTGTATGATGAAAGTTGGTAGGTCCTTCCAACCAGCAGCTTTATGCTGCAGCTCTGAGATGCTTTTCTGCTGATTATCCCAAATTGGTAGCTTGTACACTGTATACATCAATCCATTGGTCATCTTAATCTGGGTATACACTATTACATCTTTTTTCATCCAATCTGTGGGCTAAATGAAAAAAGCGGATTCCTCCATTCACGCTACACAGTTCAGATGGATAAAACTTTTGCTGCCACTATTGTGTTTTAACAGCCAGCCCCATTAGCTGCCAAACCACTTGGACAGGCTGCATCTGATTGGATGCATCCACTGTTTGTATGAAAATGTTCCACCTGGCTCCTGGCATTTTTCAGGCGGAGGTGACCAACAGCAGAGTCTCATTGGGGGCTCTCACAAGCTTTTTTTGTACAAGAAAAGGCCTGCTTTACACCTACGTTTGGAAAAAGAACCCTGATTCCTTATAGCAGTACGATAATAAAAAAACGATACATTCCTGGGACTAAAACAAACCTCGCAAACTCAGGGTATTTTATTACACAGTCATATGACAACTCGTCACAAACATGTCTGCAGCGCAATTTAGGGCAAACCTATAAGAAACTCTGCCCTATAACATATGTTTTTCAACTATATTGCCATACAGTGGATTATGGCTTGATGTTTTTTCTTTGTTGCCTTTTCTCTCAAATTCATGCCATTTTTTTTTTCCTGACTAAAGTTCTGGAAAGGAAGATCTCCATGAGAAAGCCTAAAGAAGAGCTAATAAAAAGAGGAGTCCTTATTGAACTACCAGAAGAAGGCAAGTAGCAAATATTTTTTCTCTGTCGCTCATTGACAGACGTAGTCTTCTTGATTCACAAGAACTGGGTTATGTTGTCTCCGCAGGAGCAGGACTAGGCAGAAAGAAAAAACGTTCTGGCTCCACCTTAGGGGCAGTCCCTGAGGGTATATCCTCCCTCTCTCTGCTACAAGGCATCAGTTTTTTTCTGTCTAGTCAGGAGTAAGGACCTAAGTTCCTTGCTGGGATCTTTTTGGTCCTGGCAAGATTTTTTCTTTAGAAAAAATATTTTTTAGGTAGTTTTCTCCAGTGTTTCTTTCCTGTTAGATCTTCAAGCAAATTCGCCGGACTGGGCGACACTAGTGGTCACCCCAGCCGGCCTACGAGCGCGCGCAGACCATTGCATTGCGCTTGGTCGGCCGCGACACATTCAAGTAAGTATGCGGGGCCGGGCGACGGGCTGGATGTTGAGATCCAGTGGTCACCCCGGTTTCTGCCTACGAGCGCGTGCAGACCAGAGCTCCGCGCTGGGTCGGCCGCGACGGAGTCCCATTGGAGGACTGACCTTGCGAGTTAAAAGTCTCGCTTGGACGCCAGGAACCAGACAGTCGAGGCGTCCGGAGTGGTCCACAACCCCCCACCCCGGTGGAGAGGGTATTGTGAAGAGAGGGTGCCTGTCGGTTCGGTATGGTGAGTAAACGTTCCCTTTTTTTTCCTCGTTATGAGGCAGTATGAGTTATGGGCCCCTCCATACATGGTCAGTATATATCTGACACTAAAAGTCCCCCTTGTAAATACAGTATGTGTTTGGTGGGAAGTGGACTTGGTTTGAGAGCTAACACTCTACCCAGCAGACTGTAGTATTACAGCAGACATAGGAGGTATAATCCTACCTTAATTGTAGTGTACCTCCTGCAGATCGATAAACCGCCACTTAGCAGAGATGCAGGTGGATGTGCTGGAAAAAACTATTTCGGCAGTCCGCCGCCATTTTGCCGTAGACCGGGTGCATGAATGTCCTCAGGTCACACCGGCCGCCATGTTTTTGGAGTCTATTGTCTCCCGTATGGGGGCGGCTATGTTTGATGAGCCCAGCTACCTCGTGGAGAGCTGGGAACGCCGGAAGGCGTACACAGGGGGCGGAGCCACGTCCTTCTACCCGGGAAAACTAACACAGCTCTTTCCAGTCTGTAAAAGACAGACGCTGACTGCAGTTGGTTGGAAACTTCTCTGCATCGGGTGGTGAGCCTTGGGGGTCCCTCTCTCTCTGTGGGGATCGAGAAGCAGGTACTCTGAGGGGCGCTATTGCGCTAGTGGGAGACACATAAAAAAAAAAAAAAAAAAAAAGTTTTTTGTTTTTTCTGGCAGAGGTGTCCTGAATTAACATGGACCCTGCCACTCATGTATCTCCACCGGATCCCCTCGAGGTGTCTGCAGGATCCTCCAGCACCCCACTGACGGTTGAATCATTGTCAGCTATTATGGAAACTTTTGTGTCCCGGGTGGAAGTGGCTTGTCAGGGACAGGGCGCAAGAAAGCGACCCCCGCCTAACCCCTTATTATCTGAAACTTCGGATTCAGAATCTGAGCCTATGTCTGCAGTTGCAGGTACTTCATCTGGGATTGGTGTCTCGGGTACTGTCTCTTCAGACAGTGAGCAGGATGTTTCGGCATCAGCCATAGCCCGAGAGGAAGCGTTGGTAAACGCGCTAATTGTATCTGTTCAAGAAACCTTAAGATTACAGGGTATTCCGTCGGAAATAGCTGAAACTGAAATCCCTTTTGGGACTAAAAAACGCATCAAAGTGGCGAAGGTTTTTCCATTGCCCAAATGTTTTGGCAATCCAATCAAAGAAGAATGGAGTCTGCCAAAACGCACCTCTGCTATTTCTAAACGCATTAACAGGCATTATCCGTTTGAGGAAACCCTCATTAAGAAATGGACAGAACCACCTGTGGTGGATTCACCAATTGCTAGATTGAATAAAGCCACCTTTATTCCTTTAGAAGACGCTCCGTCTTTTAAAGATCCAGTGGATCGCAAGATAGAAGCTATGTCTCGCACCATGTTTTCCTTGATTGGATCAGCTTTCAGACCAATAATTGCTATTGGTCTGGTTTCGCAGACTGTAACTGAATGGACAAGTGGTTACGCCGGGACTTAGAAGAGGTCCCTCAGGCGGTATCAGATTTGTTGGAACAAATGATACAGGGGTTACAGTTTGTGTGTGATGCGGCGTTAGACGCCACTCCATTATTGGCGCGAGCATCAGTTTCAGCAGTGGTTCTCAGGCGTACACTGTGGCTAAAAGGTTGGTTAGCCGACCAAGGTTCCAAAAAAGCATTGGCTAATATCCCCTTTTTAGGAGAGCGTCTATTTGGAGCCAACTTAGATGAGATCATTAAGGATCTCACGGGTGGAAAGAGCACCTTTTTACCGCAAAATGTTAAGGGTAAAGGAACTCGTCAAAGACGAGGGCCTTCTTTCTCTGCTCACAAAAAGTTTTTTCTTCCCGGGGGTGAAAAAATTAAGTCCTCCAAAGCTCCTTCAGGAGGCTTCAGGGGACGTTGGTCGGGCAAGCAAAAGCCCGCCCCCTCCAGACCTGAAGATAAATCGTCCAAAGCCTGAAGGTGCGCCCCCACCCATAATTAGGGTGGGGGGACGTCTTTGCCGGTTCCCGGATCCATGGCTTTCCAGAATCCCGGACAAGTGGGTTTGCGAAGTCATAAGGTCAGGGTACAAGATCGAGTTTCGATCTCTCCCACCGGCGCGATTCTTCCCTTCCAATATCCGACTATCCCCGGATCGTTTAGAAGATCTGCGGAGAGCAGTCACGGATTTACTACAACAAGGAGTGGTAGTCCACATTCAAGGGTTTTATTCAAACCTATTTACAATACCCAGAAAAGAGGGCAAAGTGCGTCCAATTCTGGACTTAAGGGCACTCAATTCCTTTCTCAACATAAGGAAATTCAAGATGGAATCCATTCGCACAGTAGCAGCCTTCCTGCATCCAGGGGATGTCCTAGCGTCCATAGACATCAAGGACGCCTATCTTCACATTCCCATTTTCGCAGGACATCAGCGGTTTCTACGCTTTTCCGTAGAAGAGAACCACTATCAGTTTGTGGCGTTACCTTTCGGTCTCGCCACGGCTCCTCGGGTCTTCACGAAGGTGTTGGCCCCAATGTTGGCACTACTGCGCCAAAGAGGCATATCGATTCTAGGTTACCTAGACGATCTCCTGCTTCATGCAGAGTCTCCTCAGACCCTGCTACAAAACATAGAAATTACTATAATTTCTTTACAGGAATTCGGGTGGCTGGTGAACCAGCAAAAATCATTTCTGGTTCCCACCCAGAGGCTCGAATATCTGGGTCTAATTCTAGACACAGTCAGGTCAAGAGTTTTCCTTCCGGTAGGGAAACTCCGGAAGATTCAATCAGCAGTCCAGTTGTTACTATCCAACAGCTGGTCTTCTCTTCGAACTTGCATGAGGGTTCTGGGGTTGATGGTGGCTTCCTTCGAAGCAGTCCCATTTGCCCAGTCCCATACCCGAATTCTTCAGCAAGAGATTCTTCTCAGATGGAATCGGAATCCGGAATCCCTGGACAATCGGATCCGATTGAGCAAACAGACCAGAGAGTCTCTGGTCTGGTGGCTTCGGTCTCCGATGCTCAGCCAGGGAAAGTCATTTCTGCCAATATATTGGACGATAGTGACCACGGATGCCAGTCTATCCGGATGGAGAGGAATTCTCGGTCAGTTATCTGTCCAGGGACTTTGGTCCCTGGAAGAATCCAGGTTGCCGATAAATGTATTGGAACTGAGAGCGATCAGACTTTGTCTGATTCACTGGACCGAGCAGCTCCAGGGCAGCCCGGTTCGGATCCAGTCGGACAACGCCACGGCCGTGGCTTATGTCAATCACCAGGGGGGCACCAAGAGTGTCCAAGCGGCCAAAGAAGTGGCTTGCATTCCTCGCTGGGCGGAACGATTTGTTCCAGCTATCTCTGCGGTGTTCATTCCGGGGGTGGAGAATTGGCAGGCAGATTATCTCAGCCGTCAGACTCTGGATCAGGGGGAATGGTCCCTCCATCCAGAAGTTTTCCACCAGTTGTGCCTACGATGGGGCACCCCGGATGTGGATCTGTTGGCATCACGATTCAACAGGAAAGTACAGAGATTCGTGGCTCGCTCCCGCGATCCTCTAGCAGAGACCGCAGACGCACTGATCGCCCCGTGGGGGCAATACCAGCTAATGTATGCCTTCCCTCCTCTCGGGTTACTGCCAAGACTTCTTCGCAGGATAGAGGAGGAAGGAATTCCAGTAATCCTGGTAGCTCCGGACTGGCCTCGCCGAGCTTGGTACGCCGACGTGGTCAGACTGGTGCCGGACGTCCCGTGGAGACTTCCTCTCAGGAAGGACCTACTGTCTCAGGGACCGATCTTCCATCCTGCTTTACGATCGCTGGCTTTAACGGCCTGGCTATTGAGACCCAGGTGCTAAAGGACAAGGGATTGGCAGCTTCAGTTATTCCTACTCTAGTTAAAGCAAGGAAAGCGACTTCCAGAAAGATTTATCATCGTACATGGAAGTCCTACATTGCATGGTGTGAACCTCTGGGGTTCCATCCACGGTCTTATTCGGTTAGTCGAATATTAGCTTTTCTGCAACAAGGGGTTGAGCAGAAACTGGCCTTGAGCACTATCAAGGGTCAGGTCTCAGCATTAGCCATCTTCTTTCAGAAACCTTTGGCTACTCATTCCTTGGTGCGGAATTTCATCCAGGGGGTGCGACATCTGGCTCCGCCAGTGTGCGCGCCGTTACCACCCTGGGATCTTAATTTAGTATTGTCGGTTCTTCAGAAACCTCCCTTTGAAGATATTAGGGAGATTCCTCTACCTACGTTGTCCCAGAAGGTGGCCTTCTTGGTGGCTATCACTTCTGCACGCAGGGTGTCAGAACTGGCCGCTTTATCTTGTCGTTCCCCATATCTGGTGGTTCATAGAGCTAAGGTGGTTCTTCGTCCGAATCCATCCTTCCTACCAAAAGTGGTTTCAGAATTTCATCTGAATGAAGAAATTGTATTACCTTCCCTGTGTCCTAAGCCCAGTCATCCTCTGGAGTTTGCTTTACACTCCTTGGATGTGGTCCGGGCGATCAGGGTATACTTGAAAACGACAGACTCGTTTCGCAAGACGGATTCACTTTTTGTGATCCCGGATGGACCCAAAAAGGGGTTGCCTGCATCTGCCGCAACTATTTCCAAATGGATCAGACAGACGGTGGTACAGGCTTATTCTATTAAGGGTCGGGAGCCCCCGTTCCCTGTTAAGGCGCACTCCACTCGGGCACTTAGTGCGTCATGGGCCTTTCACCATCAGGCGTCAGTGGTCCAGGTGTGCAAGGCGGCTACCTGGTCGTCGGTGCATACCTTTAAAAAACATTATAAAGTTGATGTAATGGCATCGTCTGATGCCTCGTTTGGCCGCAAGGTTTTGCAGGCCGCCATTTGAGGAGACCGGTGGTCTGCCTCGAGGGTTTTTTTCCGTTGGAAATTTTCATTTGAGTCTCATTCTTTGTTTATAATGAGCCTTTAAAACTTCTAGTTTGGCACCGGTTGGGCCTTCTAGATTAGATTTTGATTTCGGTCAATCCTACCCCTCATTTGTGGCACTGCTTCTGGATGTCCCAGTTCTTGTGAATCAAGAAGACTACGTCTGTCAATGAGCGACAGAGAAAATCGCATTTTTGTAAGATCTTACCGTAAAATCCTTTTCTCTTAGCTCATTGACAGACGTAGTACCCGCCCCTCTATCATTGAGTTGGGTTGGGTTAAATTCTCTGTTGCTGCTTTGTGACAGAACTGATGCCTTGTAGCAGAGAGAGGGAGGATATACCCTCAGGGACTGCCCCTAAGGTGGAGCCAGAACGTTTTTTCTTTCTGCCTAGTCCTGCTCCTGCGGAGACAACATAACCCAGTTCTTGTGAATCAAGAAGACTACGTCTGTCAATGAGCTAAGAGAAAAGGATTTTACGGTAAGATCTTACAAAAATCCGATTATTATGACTCTTAAACTTGTGTATACAGCACATAGGTCTAATACAGCACAGGACACAGGCAAAGTGTTCATAGACCCTGGGTTATGAGCTTGTACATTCAGGTGGTTGGACACTGCAAAGCTTTCAAAGTTTAGCGCTTTATTAAAAGTCTTCCCAATAAAGAGGTGTCCCCACTAATAAGAGTAGGGGGATGTCTGTTTGCAGTTTGCCCCTCTTCTTCTTTCAAATCAACCAAAAACTGCCCAAGGATAATCGGATTTGCAGAATGCCCTAAACCATCTATTGTTCCAGAGAGTAGGTGATCCAGTACCTCCACAAGGTTCAGAGAATTCAATTCAAACCTGTTTATGGTATCAAAGCCCAGTGGGGGTTATTCTCTGGACTTTACTAAAATCCTTTAACAAATACCTTCAAATTCCAAAAATTTGCATGGCATTCACAAGATTGGTAAATACCTTCCTGAGACAAGGGGAATACATGGCATCTATAGACACTAAATATGTTTATCCATCACATCAGCACTTTGCGGTGACAGACAATCACTTCCAGTTTGTTGAATTGCCCTTTGACCTAGTCTGTGCTCCCTGTATATTCACAAAGATCCTAGCACCTCTTCTTACCCTTCTCAGAAGTCAGAGCATCCAGGTCATAGGCTACCAAGACAACCTTCTCTCAAAGTCCAGGTAAGATGGTGGAGGTTGAGCTCCCCATCAACATCCTGGAGCTCAGAGCAGTTTGGTTCGCTCTACAAGATTGAACCACACTTCTGTGAGGACCATCAATTAGGGTGCTGTCAATGTCAAAGCTGGGGCCTACATTAACCATCAAGGGGTCGCCAGGAGTCTTGCAGCCTTGAAGTAAGGAAGCTGGATAAATCTCATAGTCAGAATCTCACTGTCCAGTGATCTCTGCAGTCCACATGCCTGGAGCAAAAATCTGGAAAGCGGACTACCTCAGCCGAGACCGCCTTGATCAAGGTGAATGGGCTCTTCAATCAGATATATCAAAAATGAGGGACTCTGAATGTAGACCTCTTAGTCTAAAGATTCAGCAACAAACATTCTATGAAGCCAAGACCAAGGATCCTCTAGCCCTAACCTCAGATACCTTGATAATTACCTGGTCTCTGTTTAAGCTAATATACACCTCCCTTCCAGTGCAAATTCTGTGTTGTCTGTTTAAAAAGATAGAGTAAAGCTGGATACATACTATACAACTTTTGTTAGATTTTCTTTAGATTTACCTTCAACTATGTAGTGCAAGGGCCTGCCTGATTGCATACAAATCGAAAGTGTCTGACCTCATATTATATGGTTTTGGTAAGTCTAAAGAAAATTGTATAGTGTGTATCCAGCCTAAGAGAGATAATTCTAATGCAACGAACTGGCCAAAAAGAACCCTAGCACACAGACATACTTGGACTTCTAGCAGAAGATCTCTATCCTCTTCCCAACAGGCAAGATTTGCTATCTCAAGGCCATCTATTCCATTCTGCTTCACATTCTCTGTCTTTAATGGCATGGCCATTGAAGCACCGGTTTTAAAAGATAGCGGGGTCTCTGAGTCCGTGATTCCTACCTTGCTAAAAGCATGAAATGCCACTTTCAGGAAGGTCTATTATCGTACCTGGTAATCCTTTTTTGCCTGGTGTGAACATGCACTTTATTCCAGATATCACCTATGCCTTACATTCTGGCTTTCCTATAATTAGGTCTGGACTGGAACTTGGCCTTAAGCACGTTGAAAGAACTGGTTTCAATCTTTTCTATTTCCTTTTAAAGACATCTAGCTTTACTTTCCCTTGTAAAAACTTTTCTTCAAGGTGTATTTTGCATTAGGCCCCTTTTTGCAGCCACCCATGGTTCCTTAAAACGATAAATCCTATGAGCAACTAATTAACAATATAATTGCTGCTAACAATCCACTATCTCATACAGCGTAAATAATATAAATAAATAAAATTGCTGCGCAAAAATATCATGTAACCGTCATGTGATAAATATCCCATCAGTTTGTACTCAGATATAGGTAAAAACGAATAAACGATAAATATATATTTATATATAAATTGTGCCCAATGTGTAGAAATCACATATATAAAAATGAAGTATTACACGATTGGTGCCAAAATAAATCTAAACAAGTGCCAATATATAGTGACCTCTTGTAAAATGCCAATGGTGCTGATTAAACGAATACTGATAAATAAATGCAAAGTTCATAATGTGCAAAAAACAGTCCTTGTTGAATCAGTGCAAATAGATGGATCCGAATCCTCCAAAAAGTGCCAATATATAGTAACCTCTTATAAAGTGCCAATGGTGCTGACTAAACTAATACTGATAAATAAATGCAAAGTTCATAATGTGCAAAAAACAGTTCTTCTTGAATCAGTGCAAATAGATGGATCTGAATCCTCCAAAAAGTGCCAATAGTGCGAAACAGTGCAAATGACAAGGTCACATAAAGTGACCTGTGCTTCCAAAGTGCCAAGGCAATGAAGTGTCACAGCAAACGTGCACTCCCTTGTGAGTGGGTGCTCACTATAAAGCCTGCGACTATGCGGTTAAGCAATAGTCAAATAGCGCTTAGTGGGATCTCCAAATTGCTCCCAGACAAGGATCCTTTGCATAGATTGGCTCCTTCCACAAGCTTTCAGATACAGGTCATATGCAGGGAAGATTAGCCTCCTTGCTTAATGCTTCCAGGTGAGGATCCTCCGTATACCTCAGTTCCCAATCAAGCCATCAGGTAAGTTACGTATGAAAGGAAGAAACTGACATAGTGCTGACATCCTTAAGGCAAATATTTATTGAAGAAATAAGAGTAACACTCACATTTAAAAGGCGCTTGCAGTGCACCACTCTATAGCAAGCCATCTATATTAAAAAGTGAATCGATGGTGGTGTGGTGAGAAATCTCAACCTGATTTGCTATCCGGCAGCGGACAGCCTAACTGAGAAGTCCAGTGTAACGTTCCGTCCGTCCTGGCCCCTCCCCTACGCGTGACGACACAGGGAACCATGTGTACTGTATTCATCAGGGGGATATGACATTACACTGGACTTCTCAAGCCCCTTTTAAATGTGAGTACAGGTTACTTTATGTGACCTTGTCATTTGCACTGTTTTGCACTATTGGCACTTTTTGGAGGTTTCGAATCCATCTATTTGCACTGATTCAACAAGAACTGTTTTTTGCACATTATGAACTTTGCATTTATTTATCAGTACTAGTTTAGTCAGCACCATTGGCACTTTATAAGAGGTTACTATATATTGGCACTTTTTGGAGGATTTGGATCAATTTATTTGCACTGATTTAACAGGAACTGTTTTCTGCACATTATGAACTTTGCATTAGTTTAGTCAGCACCATTGGCACGTTACAAGAGGTCACTATATATTGGCACTTGTCTAGATTTATTTTGGCACCAATCGAATAATACTTCATTTTTATATATGTGATTTCTACACATTGGGGCCAATATATATATATATATATATATATATATATATATATATATATATATATATATATATATATATATATATATATATAATCATTTATTCGTTTTTACCTATATCGGAGTACAAACGGATGGGTTATTGATCACATGACGGTTACATGATATTTTTGCTCAGCAATTTTATTTACCCCATGATTCCTTGAGATCTATGCCCTGCAGAAACCACTCTTTGAACACATCAAGGATATTCTCCTAGAAGATCTTTCCAGCAAAGAAGCCCCTTTTGTTATCACGTCAGTCAGACATGTCTGAGTTGGTAGTCTTATCCTGTAAGGAGCCATTGCTCATGTTTCACAAGGATAAGGTCATCTTATGCACAAGACATTCTTTCTTCCTAAGAAGGTATCATTCTTCCACCCCAAAGAGGATCGAGACATCCCATCCTTATGCTCTCCTTAAAGGGGAAGTCCACCCTAATACTAAAATCGCTACATCTACAGGCATCCACGATCTCAGACTAACCTATCTAGCCCTGTAAAGAAGAAATCAGAATACATACCTTTTCTGAAGCTGCTCCAGTCCTGGCCTGTCCTACAATTAGCTGTCAGCAGTGGCTTCTCTGTGGAGGCAGGTGCTGGGGAGGCAGCCAATGACGGAAGCCCCAAAGTAACTCTATGGATGACGTCCCTTCCCATTTATTTCACAGCCATTGTTGGCTGTCTCCTCTGCAGAGCTTCTGCTGCTGGAGACCGGACTGAAGCAGCTTAAAAAAAAGATATGTATACTGATTTCTTCTTTACAGGGCTAGATAGGTTAGTCTTAGATCGTGGGTGCCTGTAGATGTAGTGTTTTTAGTGGTAGAGTGGACTTTCCCGTTAAAGCTGAACTCCATCTTTTGTTAGACTTTATATAATTCCTTTTGGCTAGCTTGGTCCAAACAAACAATGTCCCTCACTAACATGTAAGTTTCCAGATGTAGGGCATAAACTTTATATAACTGCTGCTACATACAGCATACCGCACTGTGTTCCAGAAACGAGCTGAGACTTCCTGTCTCATACCCGGAACACAATCGAGTCTATCAAAGCGGTGCTCAGCCATTCACAGAAAGCAGTGTATTCTATCAATGAATACAAAGCTTTCTCTGATTGGATGAATCAGAGACGCAGGCTGATGTCACAACCTCGAACTAGAATGCATCACTTTCTGTGAATGGCTGAGCACCGCTGTGATGGACACTACTGTTCTACGGGTATGAGACAGGAAGTCTTGGCTCGAACCCGGAACACAGTGTGGTATGCTGTATGTAGCCGCAGCTACATACAGTTTTTACTTCACATCCAGCGGCCTCACATGTTACTGAGGGACATAGTTTAAGCAAATATGGCTCAAATGAACTATGTAAAGTCTAACAAAAGTTGGAGTTCAACTTTAAGCATCCTAAGAAAATCTTCGTTGCCTGGATGTTGTCGGAGCCATTTAGTGTCTACCGTAAAGCTACAGCTTCAATCAGACAGACGGATTTCTTTTTTTCTTCTGTTATCAGGACCTAGCAAGGGACACCCTGCGTCCAAGTCCATCATCCTGAGATGGATTAGAAATCTGATCACTAGAGCTTACATGCTCAAGGACACCTACTTCTGTGCTTTTACATGCCCATTTCACCAGAACAGTGGGAATTACCTAGGCATATTAGCTTCAGTAGCTGTGCAAGGCCACCATCTGGTCCTCTGTTAATAACTTTGCAAAGTTCTACCAGGTAGATGTCCAGTCTTCTGTGGCTGCAGCTTTCGGTTGCAAAGTTTTTGCAGCTGACCTCTGCAGTTGGGTCCTTTCTGGCTGCTGTTGTTGTTGGGCTTTTTGGCAGAGTTCTGTTAGCCTAGTTGTTGCCCATCCTTCCTGTTTGTTGCTTGGGGACAATTTGGGTTCTATGAATACTTTTCCTGTACAATTAAGGATAGAGGAATCTTGACTTGCCTGTTAATTTACATATCTTGGAGTACAGTATAGTGCACAGGCTACCCTCCCTTCCAATCCTTGGTTACTCTGCATTGCTTGCTACAAAACTGAGAACTCATGGAGCGGGGTAGGGTTATAGGGGATGCACCTATAACCCAGGGTTCATGAATACTTTGCCTGTGTCCTGTACTGTACTTCAAGCAATAAAATTTGCAGGCAAGTCAAAATTCCTCTTCTAACCTTTTATTCCTACATAATGAGCGCTCACATGTCTGGTCTTCAGATATCCCTGTGACAGCAGAATCTCCTCCCCTGAGGAATGGCCACATGAACCAGAGGACAGCTGAGCCACAAGAAAAAGAGAATACAAGTGTGAAGCGGAACAGTCGGCAAGGTAAGGTTCTTAGTGCAGTGACTATATGGGGGAGATTTAATAAAACTGGTGAACACAGAATCTGGTACAGCTGTGCGTAGTAGCAAATCAGCTTCTAGTTTTTATTATAAAAACCTAATGGAACAAAGGGAAGTTAAAAGCTAATTGCTTACTGTACACTGGTGCACCAGATTCTGTGTGCACCAGTTTTAGTAAATCCCCCATGTGTGGTTGGAGTAATAGGTTATGTTCTGTGGAAGTTATTGTTTTGTACACACAAGATTTTCTTTCTTTCCGTGTTAGATTCTGTGGGATCCCGTCCCAATTCACAGATGGAACCTGCACAAGAAAACTTGCGAGAACCCCCCAAACCTCTTCTTCCTCCTAAGAGACCGCTGTCCACCTCTGTCTCTACTGGTCACGAACAGAACGAAAGGCAAAAAGTAGAGCAGAACCCCGCTGTAACACGACTGCCAAGTTCAGCCCCCAACCCTGCACCTAGGACATTGCATCCACCATCCGCACCTAAACAACCTCCAGTACCACCTCCTAAGCCACAGAACAGAAACAGCAGCCCATTAATGGGTAAGGAATATTGAGTAACCTTGTTCCCCTTTATTACTGTTTTTGTTCCCATTGATTTCCTATGAAAGACCGACATCAATGCAAAGGTTCCAAACGCATATGACTTTAGATAATGTTTAAAAATATACACCTTTATATTCATAAGCCTATACAGTGGGAAAAATTAATTCTTTGATCCACTGGAGATGCATCCACGACCCATATTCAGTGTTCTGGCTGAAAGATTTTACAATACATGTTCCCATCCTTTGGCCCCTGAATGCGCCAAGTCAGCCTGTACCTTTTTAGCAGAGAAACAGCCCCAAAACATAATGTTCCCACATCTGTGCTTGACTGTAGGAATGGTGTTCTTAGGGTCATAGTCAGCATTGTTCTTCCTCCAAACTTGGCGAATCCAGTTAATGCCAAACAGCTCAATTTTGGTCTCATCTGACGACAACACTTTCTCCCAATCCTTCTCTGAGGTGTACGTTTAGTAAACTGAGAAGTTTTCTCTCAGTTCAATTCTCGGCAGTTCTCAGAGAAAAAATATCTCCTCTGGCACCCAGTTTAGAAGGCGGAGAACTTCACTTCTCACAGGGTGATCAGAGGAGAAGTTTTTTCTCTGAGAACTGCCGTGATCTCTGTATAACTGGGTGGACTGCCTGTAATCTCACGAGATTTTGTGAGATTACAGGCACTGCTAAGTTTAAAAAGTGAAACTAAAGTTTAAAAGAACTCGTAATGACATGTTCTGACACATGAAAACATATATATACACACACACACACATGCACGGTATATATACATACAGTATATAAATATATATATATATATACACATACACACACACACACACATATATATATATATATATATATATATATATATATACACACATACATACATACAGTACATACATACATACATGCCAATCTGTATGCAATTGCACTGTGTGTTGGCAGATTGCATGCAGATTGTACACCAGACCACAGGCTATCGTTTGTGGTGTGTGGGTGTGGGGACAGTGGGAAGAGTGATCAACACAGGGGTTCTGGCTTGTAGGATAGCTGGAGGAATCCTAGTAGTGTGTGGTAATTGCTAGACTGCTCCCCAACCCTTAGAGTGCATCAGATTGTATGTAAGATTTGTATCTGCCTGTGTGTGGTCAGCCAGCTGGATTGGACTGGAGTCTCCCTCTAGTGGTGACCGAAGGCAGTGCAGGCTGTGAAAGTATTGCAACCAATCTCATTACTTAAGCCCCGTACACACGTACCGATCGTCGGCCGAACGACCGGCTGTCTTTTGTCCCCGGGCTGTCATGTCCGCTGAAAAGTGCAAAAGACTGCACACGAATTTTGTCCGCCGACTGCAGAAGTGATGTCATGTGATGGTTAACTTTCCCTGTGTTTTTTCTTTTATGAGCATGCCCAGTCTTGCAAATCTGCTGTCTGTCGGCCGAATTCTGTACTGACTGGCGAACAATCGGACGTTCTGGTGTTGGCATACAAACATTTTAATGCTTGCACGACAGATTCTGTTTGGCCGAAAGTGCGCTGTCGGCTGTCGGAAGCATCATACTAACAAGCCTACATTTGGCCGATCGGTCGTCTGCCGAATCTTTTCTGCGACAATCGGTACGTGTGTACGAGCCTTTAGTAGGAATTTTCTTTATTTCCGTTATCCCCTTATACTGCCCAGTCACGATTCATCACGTCTCGTTTAGCTAGTCGCCGTGGGCGTGGTTGAATCGTGACAGATTGGTTTCCTCCCACACTCCAAAGACATGCTGGTAGGTTAATTGGATCCTGTATAAAAAATTGGCCCTGCTGTGTATGTATGTGAGTGATGCCTCGTACACACGTACCGATCGTCGGCCGTAAATATTCGGCCGACGACCGATCGGCCGATTGTATGCTTGTTAGTATGATGCTTTCGACAGCCGACAGCGCATTTTCGGCCGAACAGAATCTGTCCTGCAGGCATTAAAATTTTTGTTGGCCAACACCAGAACGGCTGATTGTTCGCCAGTCAGTACAGAATTCGGCCGACAAACAGCAGATTAGCAAGACTGGGCATGCTCAGAAAAGAAAAAACACACGGAAAGTTATTCATCACATGACATCACTTCTGCAGTCGGCTGTTGTTGGCTGACAAAATTCATGTGCAGTCTTTTGCAGTTTTCAACAGACAGGACAGCCCTGGACAAAAGACGGCCGATCGGTACATGTGTACGAGGCATTAGGGACCTTAGATTGTAAGCTCCTTGAGGGCAGGGACTGATGTGAATGTGCAATGTATATGTAAAGCGCTGTGTAAATTGACTGTGCTATATAAGTACCTGAAATAAAAAAAAATATATATATATATATATATACATACATACACACCAGTACATACAGTATATATATATATATATATACACACACAGATATATATGTGATTGTATAGTTAATGTGTTTCTAACCTGCTGTTGATGTATATTTCACTGCAGTAGGGAGAGTTTTTACTTTCACTTTTGGGCACGGGGACATTCACAGCAGAGATCTCCTATTTCTTCCTGCTATCTCCACCTCTGAGCTGGAGAAGCTGGAAGAGGAGATCTTCAAAGAGAAGCACAGTGATCAGGTAACATCATGTGTTTCTAAACTGGCCGTTTCTATTGCAGTGAATGCAAGCTGTTTGTGTACTGAGATGAGAAGAGAAGACTATGTTCTCCACTACTCTTCTCAGTAATTTAAACCGGCAATGCTCTGAGACAAGCCGTGATCATCCAGATCTCAGCTTATCTCAGTTTACTAAACGTACACCTGAATCATTTAGATGTTCATTGGAAAACTTCAGACAGGCCTGTACATGTGCCTTCTTGAGAAGGAGGACCTTGCGGCACTGCAGCATTTCAATCCATGGCTGCGTATTGTGTTTCTAATGGTTTGTTTGGTGACTGTGGTCCTAACTGCCTTGAGATCATTCACAAGCTCCTCCCGTGTAGTTCTCAGCTGATACGTCACTTTTCTCATGATCATCCTTACCCCATGAGGTGAAATCTTGCATGAAGCTCCAGACCGAGGGAGATTGATGATTTTGTATTATTTTTCATTTGCAAATAATCGTTCAGCACTTTTCTCCTAACCAGTTCTCGCTGATGGTTTTGTAGCCCATTCCAGCCTTGTGCAAGTCTAGAATCTTGTCCCTGAATTCCTTTGACAACTCTTTGGTCTTGCCCATCATGGTGAGATTTGAATGGAAGAAAGATTCTTTAGGCAGGTGTCTTTTATACACACAATGAGTTGTCGTTAGGAGCACCTTCTAAAACTGACAGGACTAATCTGTGTACTGTAGCTAGTCTGTGGGAGCCAGAATTGTTGTTGGTTGGTAGGGGATCAAATACTTATTTTACTCACTGAACTGCAACTCGGTTTATAACATTTGTGTCATGTGTTTTTTTATGAAAGATTCTGTCTTTATCATTTAAAATACATCTATGATAACAATTATAGACCCTGAAGTGTCTACCAAGTGGGCAAACTTACAAAATCTGCACGGAATCAAATAATTATTTCAAATTTATTATCTCCACTGTAACTGTTGTATTTCTGATATATTTGGAGAAAATTTCAATTTTCAACAGTAAACAGTTTTATTTTCTTTAAATTTTTTTTTTTTTAATTATTTTATACAGTACATAGATTTTATAACTAGCAAAGTGTGCCCATTCCTGTAGCTTTCTTTTGCCTGCAGTGCTTGTGCATTTTATACAGTGTATTGTGTATGCTTTGTTTAGTGTTCATTCCCTGTGCTATGTGCATGCTCTGTATATTCTGTATACTGAATGATGTGCACACTTTGTATTGTGTGTGCTGTATTTGTGCTCTGTGATGTATTGTTTGTGCGATGTGTATGTTCTGTGTTTTGAATGCTGTGTATGTTCTGAATTTGAAGTGTCACTTAGGTCCCTTTGACACTTGTGCGACTTGTCCTTCTACTTGGGACTGCAAAGTCGCATTACATGTCGTACCCCATGATTTCCAATGAGTACCATTCATATCTGTGCGACTTCAAGTCATCCCTGCACTACTTTGGTCCGACTTTGAGGAGTCTAAAACCACATCATAGTGTATTACATGCTGTTCCTACTCACTCAGCAACTATGTGATTCATTTTCTGTATTCTGCAAAAACTGGTTGATCCTCCTGTTCTCTATCTCCACCTTCTGTTCATGTCCTCAATGCAGCAAGGGATTTTGCAGCTGTGGTGGCAACTCTGCACATGCTCAGTTTTCAGAGAGTTTCTATGCTGAGCAGTTCCTTCCTAATCACATTTGAGCAGCCCATGTGACTATAGAGTCATACATGTGGGTATATACACAGTAAATTACAGCCCCCTCCCTCCTCCTCCTTGACCACTTACCAGCTAAACACAATGAGGGAGGGATGTTACATGTAGATTAATAGAGGCTTCACCTCCCTCTTGTTCTAAGACACAGGCTGTAGGGGTGTGACACGGCCTGTGAATGGCAGAAATCCACCCACACCAAGTTATTTACACAAAAAAAATAATAGATTTGATTTTAAATATATATTTGTTTGACAATTTGAAATTGTTTATTGATATTATTTATTTTTACTCTGTATTCCATAGGCTGTTTTTTAATTTTGTGCACGTGACCAGCAGCAGAGGACTAGAAGCTCCACCTACTTATGTTTCCCTGCAGACAGGCTGGGGAAGAGCTGGGTCATGTGATATCTGTATGTCGATTAGGAAAAAGGTTCTTAGTTGTTTAATCATTTTATTTTTTTTAAAAAGAGTTCCATCATCCACAGACAGAAATGTAAATTAAACAGTGTGTGTTTAGTATCACTTTAACATACTATGTGCTGTGTCTGTTGTGCATGTATTGCTGTGTGTTCTGATTTCTGGAAGGCAAGTAGGTTTTGCGTCAAATTGTTCGGTGCTGTGACTGTTCTGCCTACATTCTGGACACACTGTGTGTGTGCACTGTGCTGTAAATGGGATCACCCCCTCCATTTTCAGAGAATGCAGTCACTCAAGAGTCTGTGAACTCTGCGGAGTTCACAAAAAGATTCAGCATCTCCGTTCTTAAACAACGTTAAGTGAACATTGTTATAAAAGTTTCAAACAAGTGTTAATCAGTTTACTTAAAAACAAAAAATAAATGGGGTTTTGCCTTGCAAGGTATCAAGGCATACAGTTTTATATACTGGAAGTTATTTGGACTTTAATCAATTTTACCCCCTTACATTTTTGTAGCAGAGCTGTGCCAGGCATTGGCAGGAAACACACTAACACCAGCTGGCTCCCGTCCCTCTCCTCCACTGCCTGCAAAACGTGGACCTCCCCCTGCTGCAGATGTCATCAGCAACAGAGAAAAGACCACTTCCATCTTCATTCCACCACCACCACCTGCAAATGAACCTCCTGTATCTTCCTTACCATCACCAACACTTCCCCCGCAAGTGCCTGCTTTGCCTCCGTCACCGACTGAAGATCCGTTGCCAGTGGAAGTTCCTCCCCCAAGCAAAGAGGGGGAAAAAGAAGAAACACCACTTACTGTGCCATTGCTTCCTCTTCATATACGCATTCAACAGGCTCTCAACAGTCCTCAGCCTTTGCCTGTCATAGATAATACCCAGAGGGCACACTCTCTTCTGTTTCTCCCAAATGAGCTTGGGACGGGCGAAGAGAAAACAAGAGTGAGATCTCTACCTATCACTATAGAGCTTCTCAAAGTGTGAGTATCATTAAAGAATATGTAAACTCATATTCCTGATATGTGTCTGCTGTACTATATAATTGTATGAAATAGTATCCTGTTCTCTTTGTATTGATTTCTTTGTGTGAAATCCCTGGCATTCATTCCAGTCCTTCTGCTTTCCTATTAAAAACTGACCACACTAAGCATGGTAGTACAGCGTGGTCAGTTCTCTAGCTTTATAGTGTCATAATTGGTAAGGTTTATGGAATAAAGACACCATTCCTTCGATTTTTAACCTGTGTAGGTTTGTGTGTGAGAGAGTGTGTTTATCTGAATAATTTTTCCCATATCCCTGTATATTGCATTCACTAAGATGTCCATCTAAAAAAAATGTTTACATTTTTGACACTTCCTGCTGACACTACTGATTGTCGAAGGGATTTCCACATCCTTACCACTCTAACAGTTAAAAAAATAAATAAAAAAAACTTTCACGGTTTAAGGTTGAATCGCTTCTCCTACAATTTAATTTAATGGCTGAGTGCTTTCTTAAGCTCCTTGATACTGAATAATTTCCTCCCTATGCTAGAATCAACATTGAGGTATTTGTATATTGCTATCATATCTCCTCTCAAGCGTCTTTTCTCCAGGGGAGAATACGTTTTATTCTTGCAGTTGTACCTCGTAACTTACGTCCTCAGTCCTCTTATTAGCATTGTCGCCCTTCTTTGAACTCTCTCCAGTACCAGCACATCCTTTCTTAGGACTGGTCATTCAAGATGTGATTAGCAGTGTCGGCTTCCTGGCAGGATCGGGCAGGTGGGTTGGGACTAGAAACCCAAACACGCCTGAGCCCATCTCTACTAGCGAGTAACTTGCATTCGTGTTTTTGCTCCCCAAATGCATTACTTTATATTTCTCTAAACCTCATTTACCGTGTAGTTGCCCACCCCATTTTTTTTTTTTTTTTTAACTAAGGTCTTCTGGTAAGGTTTCTATATTCTGCTGTAAAGTTATTGGTCTGCTTAGCTTTGTATCATCAGCCACATGGAAATTGTTTAAAAAAGATGTAAAAAAAGTTGCACTCTGGCCAACCAATAGCAACAGCATCTTTTTAGGTCTGAACACCATACTCAGTATATAATATAAACATACATAAGGTGCCCTTGCCCATTTAAATAAAAACACTAAATATCACGAATTACAATAAAACCATAGTGCTTGTGCATAAATAATCTGATAATTTAGTAACAAAGATTAAGTGATTAAGAACCAGTTCCAATACTAAAGTCCAAAAATTGTGACCACAATAGTGAAATATTCCAGACATTCCCTCTGGTAACAGATATAGTGAAAAAGTTTGTTGCTCAGTGCAGGAAAACTGCTCAGGTGCTGAGATAGGGCAGTCTTTCAAAGCAGCTTACCCAACTCCTAGATCTCAACACAGGAGAGCTAAAAGCGCTTGTGAAAATGTGTCCCCCAGCCTGCTCAGACTACCATCCATCCACTGTGGATCAAAGCCCCAGAATTTCCTATCAAAAGCAGTTCACATCCACAGTTACAGAATATGGAGATAGATAAGAGAAGCTTTAGTGCATTAAACCTCAAACGTTTATTAGTAGGATAATTGCACTTCCAATTCAGTAGGAATGTAACAGCTTGTCAAACACAATACAGGCTCCAAGCACCACCACAGGTTCCGACCGTGTGTATACCCGTTAATGTCATCTAATCAGCTCCACCTGATGTTTCCCCCGAAAGGGCGTCTTCAAAGAAGTCTTTACTGAGATTGAGATATTTATACCATCTTCTATGTCATTTATGAATAAATTAAACAGAATTGGTCCCAGGACAGAGCCTTGGGGTACCCCACTTACCATGCCAAATAATTCAGATAACACACTATTACCACCCTTTTTTCTTACCCCTGTAGCCAGTTTTCTATCCTGGTACACATACCTTTAAGGTCTAAGCCAACAAATCTCAATTTGTGAATAAAGCATTTACGGGGAACTGTATTGAATGCTTTTGCAAAATCCAGATACACCACATCCACAGGCTTTCTTTTAGCTGTGCTGGGAACTCAGCCTGCTCTCTTCTCTTCTACTGATCAGATTTGTCCTGACATGCACCCCCCCCCCCCCCCCGCACAGCCATTTATGGGGAAGACCAGTGTGCTGCTTTTTCTCATCCTCTAGCTCTTTAATGCAGTTGAGAACAGAGATAATGCGATCACTTATTAAAAAAAGAGGAAAAGATTTTTTTTTTCTTTTATATCTAAACACTTGTTTTGCCTTTCATTTCTATTTTAAACTAAATGGGTTGTTTTAGGAGGTGTGTAAAACTGATGTGTTTTTGTTTTTCAAAATTGTCATGTAATTATCTTTAATTGGCTTTTGTGATTTTTTTTTTTTTTCTCTTTTTTTTTTTAAGGCCTGATGATGATGATGAGGAGGAGGAGATGAGCCTTGAGGAAGATTTGACTCCAGAAGTCTCAAATTCCCATGCCCCGAGGGTATATATTGGGGATGTTACTGTAATACCAAGCTACATACCTCAATCAGTCCAGGAAGAGGAAGAAGAAGAGGAAGATGCCTGCATTAGTGATAGTGATTCAGAAGGCCCTATACTGTACAAAGAAGATGAGGAAGAGGAGGAGGAGGAAGATGAACAATCAAGTAAGTGGGTGAATGCAGTTTTTAAATGTAAGTTTGGATCCTTGCTAGAGCCTGCTTCATGTACAGTATCTCTTTATCTGCATATACTTTAATTCTTTGCAGCTAGAAGCCATGTTTTTAGCTGTTATCTGCTGTAAGTGAGAAATTATATATAACAGATTGTTTAATACAAGATAATTCCATGAGAATCATTCAGACTAGCTTTTTAGGTTTGTGCAGGGTAATAAGTGTGTTGGACACGTGTTGTGTTGGGGAAGTAGGCTGTTGCATTTTTCTTTTGTGGATATTTAAGGATGTATGGCATCCTATTTGGCACTAAAAGTAGATACTGTTCGGTATAGGCGGTCCCCTGGTTACAAACAAGATGGGGACTGTAGGTCAGATTTTTTTTAAGTGGGATCAGGTACATTTTGTGTAGCCCCAGCCAAAAGAATAATTTTGAAGTTTTTTGGATAGCGTAGGGGATGGTTAACGCCCCTGTACTATTTGTTTTGCTGTCTCTACCCCAGTTCTGAAGATTTCACCTTGCTTTCTGTCCCTGTGACAACTGCATTTTGAAAATTTTGGGTTGTTGTGGAAATGAGGATTGGTGATAAAGCTTTAGTGGAGACACCTTTTTCCCATGAGAACTCCTACAGGAGTGAATTTCTCTTCCTAGGGCTAGAATTCTCACTTCCGGTTTTCTCCCTTCGTTTGTAACTAGGAGTCGTTTCTAAGTCGGATGTTTGGAAACCGGGGACCGCCTGTATTGTGTTTGGTACATGTGTCATGTTTGAACTAGAAGCTTCTCTCCAGCCTAAGATTTCTGTTTCAAAAGTGAGAGGAAGTCCGAATCAATGTACATTTTTTTTATTGCTGTCTGTTGCTTCCATTAGGCAGATTTCCTTTACTTAATCCACACTTATCTGACTACACATTAAGTGAATGAAAATCTCATCAGTAGGTTCTACTGACATGTTCTAATCTTTCGTTGCTGCCAGTTGTTCCAAAACCTAAGTATACACATATAGAATATTTCCAGCTAACCTGCAGGCTGAATACATAGTTACATAGTTAGGTTGAAAAAAAGACACAAGTCCATCTGGCTCAACCAATAAACAAAAAACAGTAAAGAAAACACAACCATACAATCCCAAATACACTATCCTGTATCCGCAGTTTATCCAGAGGAAGGCGGAAAAAACCCCAGCAAAGCATGATCCAATTTGCTACAGCAGAGAAAAGGAATTCCTTCCCGATACCCGAGAGGCAATTGGATATTCCCTGGATCAACTTTACCTACACATATTAGTACCCATTTATATTATGTACAAATAATCAAACAGATTCCTCATCTATGCTATACAGTGTGGATGGGAGGAATCTTCTGCTGCTATTGTCACAGCCAGAACCTGTCAGAAGACCCGAATAGCAATTGCATCATCAATTGAACAATGTTGGGTGGGAGTTGGCCAACAGGGCCACCCCTGTAGCAAATTTTTGCCAGTTCCTCAGAAACGGGATACAATTAGCATAGTGTGCTCCCAGCTTAAGACAGTGGTTTGGCTAGAAATAGGCTTTATAACAAACCTGTTCTTTTACCCACACGGAGCAAAGTAGCAAGTTCACTTTAATGGCAGCTTCAGCAGCAGCTTATATCTGCCTTCTTTTTGCTCAATCCCCCTCCCTCCCGACTGCTCCATTTGTCCACCAGGGGTGAAGAAATATGCTTGGCGCTTCCAAGTATTGGAAGTTTGTGAACCCCGGTAGCAGAGCTGGTGCTTTGTGGTTGAGCACTGCCAAATGGGGAAAAAGGTATTTGGCCCAAGTTCCAGGTCACAAAGGCATGAAAAACAGAGCCTGCTTCCAAGGGCTTCCTAATTTATATGTTTAGGCCACTAAAGCTAATGTTTAGGTTTTGTTTAGATGTTGGGGGGAGTGTACTGACCCACAGGTTTTTTAATTCTCACAGGCGTCTTGCACAGATATCTCTGCACCTAAATTCCCAGGTCTCCGGTTGATTCTCTGCAAGAATCCAGCAGGCATGAGAGCCCCTTTTTTGGCTTTGCAGTGATAAGACAGGAAAGCAAGAGGCACATGCACCTTATACTTAGTGGACTTGTAATAAGAATTTTTTATCATTCTTTTGGTGGGGGCACAGGGTGACACAAGAGGGCTATACAATGGTCCCTATTTTTCTTCAGTCAAGCGTCTTTGCTTACTGTAAAGCCAGAGAGCTAATTTCCTGATTTATGGTCTGGTCAGTCCTTGTCATTGCTGGGGAGGCTATAACTGGACCCTGCCATGCTGAAGATAGATTGGCCTGTAGTGTGACCATAGGACACTTAGCTCTTCACGGGGCTCTAAAGATACCTAGTGTACTGGGATTTAGCGCTTTGGTCCAGAGCAATGGCTGTTGTTTAAGACTTCTTAGTGGATATGTTCACTGGCAGGGTGCAGACAGTCTGGATGGGCATGTTCCCTGTGTCTTGCTCTGGCACATGTGATTGTTTTTGGGGGCTGTAGGGCACCTTCTGGACCACTTCTGCAGTAAGTCATAGGGCTTTGCCCTTTTCAATTCTGTGTGTACTTATTGCACTGCTGCCTCCAGCTGTGCACCCACAGAGGTTAATACCTAGGGTTCTTCTGACTGTGGTATTGCACTTTTTAATTTGCTGCCTTGGGGCCCTCCCTTTTTGTGTTGCATTTAGTGTTCATGTGCCTTGCCTCCTAAGTTGCTCATGTGTCATTTCATGGCCTTTCCTGTCCTCCACCTAAAACCTTTGGGCATTACAGTTTTTAAAGCAGAGTTCCACCCAAAAGTGGAACTTCCGCTTACCTGTTTGCTCCCCCCCTCTGGTGCCACATTTAGCACCTTTCGGGAGAGAGTGAGTACTTGTTTTTGACAGGTACCACTTCCTATTTCTGGTAGACTCGACCACGGCAAAGTACGTCACAAGCCCGGCCCCCTCCTTCTTCGCCCGCCGCCGCACCATTTAGAATGCACAGCACGCTTCGCGCATGTGCAGTAAGGAACCGGCTGTTAAGCCGCAAGGTTTCTCTGCTGGGTTCCCTTCCCAGCTATGGCGGTGGCACCACCCAACAGCTGTTGAAAACATCTGCTGGGATGCCGACATCGCTGGATTTTAGGACAGGTAAGTGTCCTAATATTAAAAGTCAGCAGCTACATACATTTTTTTCTGGGGGCAGAACTCCATGTTTTTTCTCTTTCAATAGTTTTCTATTAATATTTTGAAAAGAGCAAATGATCACTTGGCAGAGTAGCAAACAATCCTCCCATGCTCTGTACATGTATCAAAAGTAGCACATAAATGATGGGGGGCGACAAAAGAAAATCTTGGCAATAGAGTTAGGTCTTCCAAAGGGCCACGCTTGAACACATGGGCACAAACACATGTAAAAGTTTTTTTTTACCTTCATACATTCGCTACATTAAGGTAAACCTTTTCGTTGTAGCTCTCGCTACAATGCGGCTTCCTATGGTGAGCACTCGTGGGGTGAGGAGCCAGGCATGTCGTCTGGGGACCACAGAAGAGGAGCATCAGGAATGCTCTGTGGAAAACCATTTCACAGGGCAGGTAAGTATAACATGTCAGGTCGCCCCCAAGTAGTACAGGACCCTTTTTCTAAGTCGGAAGGACTTGTGTCGCTCCTATTAGAACGGCTCCTGTACTACACAGTGGGAGCGACGGTGCACGACTTGTCAGGCTGACCAAGTCGCCTGACAAGTCGTGCCAGTGTGAATGGACTCTTAAAGCTCCTTTTTGCTCCAGCAAAAGAAGGGTAATCCTCAGATTGGAAAATCTATTTTGGCAACTTAGCAGAGTTCCCTTCATATTTCATTTCTCCCAGCCCTTCCAAAGCTTCTAAGTCTGCGAGCAAGTCCTTGCTCACAATGAACGGACGTCCCCACTTAGCTATAATGGTGGACATCCCTAATGCTTGGGTGACAGATGTGGCATCCAGGGGCTGCAGGCTTGAGTTTCCACATCTACCTTCTCCCTGCTTTATGTTGTCAAGCCTGACAAAATCCTCAAAAGCAAACAGACCTCTATGCTGCTTTGGTACAACTCCTTTATCAGGGAGTCATAGCCATTATCTTGGATAAAGAAACTAGGGATAGACCGATATTTATTTATTTTTTTTCAGGGCCGATACCGATATTTTTGTCACAACGTATCGGTATCGGCCGATATGGACCGATATTTTGTACATTTTAAAGTTTTGAAAAATAAAGACAATTTTTGACACAAATCTGGTACTGAACATGTTAATTTCTCTTACGTCCTCCGACAGTCGCCGCCTCCTCTAAGTCATCACTGATGGGTATTGTCATCTGCTCCGCAGGAGTAGCTAGGCATATAGACTTAGTTAAAAACAAAAGGCATTTGCATGTGTACACCCCTGGGGGCTGTCCCATCTGGTCAATACCCCCCTGCAGTGACCACTCCCAACTCAGCTTTAATTTGCCTAGCATCAGGAGTAGTTAGGCTTTCCCTGTGCTGGGGCTTCGGTCTCAGCCTATCTTCTTTTTTTTATTTGAATTTCTTGAAAAATGTCAGTTTTTCTTTCTTTACTAGCTGTTTATTTTGTCAGCTTTAGTTTTTAGTCGACTCTTTGGACGAAGATGGACATGCGGTGCTGGGATTCGGACTGGCCGCTCTGGTTCCCCAGGGCACAGAGGGTCAGATGGACCCCCAGCCCGCCATCGAGCGTTCAGCTATGGTTCGCCCTGGCATTATGAACGACCCATCCCTGTTCGCAGCAGGGATGCAGCTGTGAGGTGGCTACCTCACTGGACGCATCTGCGACTCAGCAGTGCAATGTCCCTGGCAAACGGCACTCCCTGTCAGATGAGGACAGCGGCTTTCCGTTCTGTGAGGCTCCCCACGCGATCGGGTACAGGTAAGTACTTCTGTGTGGGGCCTCTGTGTGGGGTGGCAGTCCTGGTTGCTGTGTGTTCCCCATGTCTGTGCCTTGTGTGACTCCCTACTGCGATCCCTGCGGGGGTCGCTTGTACATGCGCTGCGGCGCTGTGTGTGTGTTTGGGGGTCCCCTTCCCTGGGTCACTTAGGTGTGTTGAGGTGCAGACTGTGTATGGACCGCGGCGGGGTGTCACCGCGCGGTCCGCCATTTTTTTATACACTGGGCAGGCATGTGAGCTTCTCTATGGGCTACACAACATGCTGATTTGGCGCCAATCGCCGCCATTTTTGCGGTGACCGAACGCTCGGTTCGGCCGCATGTTGGGGGCCATTTTGGTGGAGTCTCCCATACGTTTCTATGGGGCAGCCATTTTCCCTGGGTCAGGCAGCAGATTAGGTCAGCCTACTTTTGCAGCACTTCCTCTTTCCTCTGCAGCAGGACGGCGGTGGCAACACTCTGCGGGGCTCTGCAGGTTATTGCACTCAATATATCCCTGTACTGTCGCTTCTGGCTCAGTTTTGTCTCCTTTCCTGTATTGGGGGTCTTTCTGTCTTTATAGCTGGAGCGGTGGGCTGCGCACTCGCAGCGCTCTTAAAGGGACAGCACCTAATTCTTGCACTGTCCTTTTTTTTTCTCACTTGAGCATGGATTCTCAGGATAGCAAATTTCCACCAGCCTTGGTGGGGGCCCCCAGTTCTCCTGTGGCCCCTCTGAGACCTGATTTGGCCGCTGTAGTGGCGACTTTGGTGTCGAATATGGAAATGCTGATGGCTGAACGTGCTGCTCGTAAGAGGCCCAGATTGTCCCTCTCCTCTGATTCAGATGGTGATATGGCTGCTGCTGTGAGCGTGCCCTTTTTCAGGGTCCCGCTCATCCCTGGACCTGCAGGGGTCTGAGGGGGAGGCGGAGGTGGAGGGGGTTGATACTTCCTCTCCGGGGTCGCCCGAAGAACAGGCGACCATGGATGAATTAATCATTTCTGTGAAGGAAACTTTACATTTGGAGGATGAGCCCAGTCCTCCGGGCGTTGTCTTCTTTTGGGACGCACAGGACCCGCAAGTCGGCGCAGGTTTTTCCCTGTCCCGCTGAGTTTCATTACACTGTTAATGAAGTGTGGCGCACGTTAAAACGCCTGTTCGTGGTGCCTAGTCGGTTCAAATTGCTTTATCCCTTTGCACCGGCTACGGAATCGCGCTGGTGTGTGCCTCCACAGGTGGATCACACGGTTGCAGTGTTGAACAAGGCTACCTTGGCTCCTACGGAGGATTCCCCGGTTTTCCGGGATCCAACGGACCGGCGTTTGGAGTCTTTGGCCCGCCATTCCTATACGGTGGCGGGCTCTCTGCTCAAACCCATTTTCGCGTCCGTGTTAGTGGCGCAGGCGGTTGCTGATTGGACTAAGGTGCTTAGGAGCAACCTCGTGTCTGATGATGTTCCGCCTGCCCGGCTGGAAACGGTGGATCAAATCCATCAAGGAATCATGTATCTGTGTGATGCGGCCTTGAATGAGGCCCCCTTTGTTGCTCGCCTCTCTAGTGTCGCAGGATCTTAACCGACGACTGATATGGCTGAAGAGCTGGTCGGCTGACCAGTCCTCGCGGAAGGCGGTTGCTGATTTTCCCTATGCTGGCTCTCGCCTTTTTGGCGAGGCGTTGGATACCCTGGTGAAAGGTGTCACGGGGGGCAAGAGCACTATGCTGCCCCAGAACCCGAAGAACAAGCCTTTTCGGGGCAAGCGGGGTTCTGCGCCTAGATCGAATCAGGGTTCCTTTCGTGCCTTTCGGAACCAATCCAAGGGCAAGCCCTTCAAGTCCCAGGGCGGACAGAAGAAGCCCTGGGCGGGTGGGTAAGCAGAAGTCGGGCAATACCGCTTCGACCGGCCAGTCCACCTCTGCCTGAAGGGATGCCCTCACCCGTTTCTGGGGTGGGTGGACGTTTGCGCGGTTTCCTCCAACCTTGGCTGCTCCAGATTTCGGACAGGTGGGTTCAGGAAATCGTTCGGTCTGGATACAAGATCGAGTTTCTTTCCTGGCCAGCAGACAGATTCTTCCCCTCGAATCTTCATTTGCCTCCGGGGCGTCTGCAGGACTTCCACCGTGCGGTTCAGGACCTCCTTGCTGTGGTCGTCCCGGTGCCTCACCGGGACAGGTTTCGGGGCTTTTATTCCAATCTATTCACTCTGCCCAGAAAGGAGGGCAAAGTGCGTCCTATTCTGGACCTGAAAGCTCTGAACCGCTTTGTGCGAGTTCGAAAATTCCGTATGGAGTCTCTCTGATCGGTGGTGGCTTCTCTGAGCCCAGGAGAATTCCTGGCTTCTATAGACCTCAAGGATGCGTACCTGCATGTCCCCGTCTTCGAGGGTCATCAGCGGTGCCTTCGGTTTGCCGTCGCGGAGGACCATTACCAGTTTGTGGCGTTACCTTTCGGTCTTGCTTCGGCTCCCAGGGTCTTTACCAAGGTACTGGCGCCGGTTCTGGGCCTGCTGAGGGCTCAGGGCATTGCGGTCTTGGGGTATCTGGACGATCTCCTCATAAGATCAAGTGTCAGTCAGGACCTGGTGCGCGATCTGTCCATCACGGTCCAGATGCTTCAGGAGTTCGGATGGACCATCAACATTCAGAAATCATCATTGTCCCCTTCGGTTCGTCTTCCTTACCTGGGGATGATTCTGGACTCTGCTCAGGAGAAGGTGTTCCTGCCGGAGGACAAGCTACGGACATTGCGGGACGAGATCAGGTCCCTCAGGGACGTACCGACCTCGTCTCTCAGGACATGTATGCGGGTCCTGGGGTTAATGGTGTCGGCCTTCGAGGCGATACCTTTTGCTCAGTTTCACACGCGGGCTCTCCAAGCGGAGATCCTGGCCGAATGGGACGGACTGGCTCAGTCCCTGGATCTGCGTATATCCTTGAGTCGTCAGACAAAATTGGCTCTTCTGTGGTGGCTCCAGTCCCCGTCGGTGACGGAGGGCAAGTCTTTCCGTCCGTTGGTTTGGACGGTGATCACCACGGATGCCAGCCTGTTAGGCTGGGGTGGGGTCCTGGGCACCCTGTCTGCCCAGGGCACTTGGTCGGAGGAGGAGTCCTCCCTTCCGATCAACGTCCTGGAATTGCGAGCGATCAAGCTCTGCCTCCTCCAGTGGTCGGACCGTCTACGGGGTCGTCCTGTCCGGGTACAGACGGACAATGCTACCGCGGTGGCTTAAATCAACCAAGGGGGCACCAGGAGTGCTCGGGCGGCCCGGTAGGTGACCGACATTCTGTCGTGGGCTGAGATTCATGTCCCGGCAATCTCAGCGGTTCACATTCCGGGTGTGGAGAATTGGCAGGCCGACTATCTGAGTCGCCAGACCCTGAACCAGGGGGAATGGTCCTTGCACCCGGAGGTCTTCCAACTGCTGTGTGCAAAGTGGGGATCCTCGGACGTGGATCTGTTCACATCTCGGCTAAATCGAAAGGTGGAAAGGTTCGTGGCAAGAACGCGCGATCCGTCGGCGGACGCCTCGGATGCATTAGTGGCCCCTTGGCATCAATATCGTCTGATGTATGCCTTTCCCCCAATTCAGTTGCTGTCCAGGTTCCTCCGCAGGCTAGCCTCGGAACCGCACCTGGTGATTCTGGTAGCGCCGGATTGGCCTCGCCGGTCCTGGTACGCGTGGCGACTGCCCATGCGGGAAGATCTTCTATCTCAAGGACCGATCTTCCATGCTGCTTTACAGTCGCTGGCTTTAACGGCCTGGCTGCTGAGACCCAGGTCCTGAGGGACAAGGGTCTCTCCCCTGAGGTTATCCCTACTCTAATCAAGGCTAGGAAATCCTCCTCTGGTAAGATCTATTACCGTACCTGGAAAGCCTATTTCTCCTGGTGTGAGTCCAGGGGGTTCTCCCCTCGTTCTTACTCTGTGTCGAGAATCTTGGCTTTCCTCCAGTCTGGAGTGGATCAGCGCCTGGCGCTGGCCACGATAAAGGGTCAGGTGTCTGCCCTGGCCATCTTTTTCCAACGCCCGGTGGTGTCTAATTCCTTGGTCCGCACCTTCATTCAAGGTGTGCGACACTTGGCTCCTCCCAGGAAGGAGCCTTTACCTCCATGGGACTTGAACTTGGTTCTGTCCGTGTTACAGCGTGCTCCCTTTGAAAATATCAGGGAGATCTCTTTGCCTCTGTTGTCGAGGAAGGTCGCCTTTTTGGTGGCGATCACTTTGGCTCGCAGAGTGTCGGAGCTGGCGGCGTTGTCTTGCCGCTCCCCTTATTTGATAATCCATAAGGATAAGGTGGTGTTGAGAACACTCCCGTCCTTTCTTCCCAAGGTGGTCACTGAATTTTACCTTAATGAGGAAATTGTCCTGCCTTCGCTTTGCACGAAGCCTAAGCATCCGAAGGAGATTGCTTTGCATTCTTTGGATGTTGTCCGGGCGATCAGGGTTTACCTGTCGTCTACAGAATCCTTTCGTAAGACGGATTCCCTGTTTGTTCTTCCTGAGGGATCTCGGAAGGGCATGGCTGCGTCCGCAGCAACTATTGCCAAATGGATCAGACAGACCATTGAGCAGGCTTATGCTTTGAAGGAACGGGTTCCCTGTTAAGGCGCACTCTACTAGATCCGTGAGTACGTCCTGGGCTTGTTGGCATCGGGCCTCGGTGGCTCAGGTGTGCAAGGCTGCGACTTGGTCGTCGGTGCACACTTTCTCCAAATTCTACAAAGTAGATTTTCTGGCATCGGCTAATGCTTCCTTTGGCCGCAAAGTTCTCAGTGCGGCAGTGCCATGAAGGACCCTTGTTTTTTTTATGGGTCCCTGGCTGTTGGTTTTTGCTTTCCTGGGCCGTTGCTCCTGTTGAGCATTGTTTTTTTCGGTTGCCCAGAAGGTTCTCTTACAGTGCATGTAAGATTCCTTTCTCTGATGTGGGTACTGCGTTGCTTTGTTCTACGGTTGCGTCTCCCACCCCTCATGCTTTGGGACATCCCATCAGTGATGACTTAGAGGAGGCGGCGACTGTCGGAGGACGTAAGAGAAAACTGAATTTTTGTAAAATCTTACCTGTAAAATTCCTTTCTCTGAGTCCTCCGACAGTCGCCTTCCCCGCCCCTCTCTTGGGGTTCTTGTTACTTACTGCTATGCTACCAAACTGAGTTGGGAGTGGTCACTGCAGGGGGGTATTGACCAGATGGGACAGCCCCCAGGGGTGTACACATGCAAATGCCTTTTGTTTTTAACTAAGTCTATATGCCTAGCTACTCCTGCGGAGCAGATGACAATACCCATCAGTGATGACTTGGAGGAGGCGGCGACTGTCGGAGGACTCAGAGAAAGGAATTTTACAGGTAAGATTTTACAAAAATTCAGTTTTTTGTTTAATGCTTAATAGCTGTCTGGCTGGCTGGCACCCTGTGGTGGGTGGCTGGCTTGCTGGCACCCTGTGGTGGGTGGCTGGCTTGCTGGCACCCTGTGGTGGGTGGCTGGCTGTCTGGCACCCTGTGGTGGGTGGCTGGCTGTCTGGCACCCTGTGGTGGGTGGCTGGCTGGCTGTCTGGCACCCTGTGGTGGGTGGGTGGGTGGCTGGCTGGCACCCTGTGGTGGGTGGCTGGCTTGCTGGCACCTTGTGGTGGGTGGATGGCTGGCACCCTTTGGTGGGTGGATGGCTGGCACCCTTTGGTGGGTGGCTGAATGGCACAGGGGCTGTGGGTGGCTGGCTTGCACAGTGGCTGTGGGTGGCTGGCTGGCACAGGGCCTGTGGGCGGGCGGCTGGCTGGCACAGGGCCTGTGGGCGGGCGGCTGGCTGGCACAGGGCCTGTGGGCGGGCGGCTGGCTGGTACAGGGCCTGTGGGCGGGCGGCTGGCTGGTACAGGGCCTGTGGGGGGCTGGCTGGTACAGGGCCTGTGGGGGGCTGGCTGGTACAGGGCCTGTGGGTGTGGGTGGCTGGCTGGCACCAGGCTGCTGTGGATGGGTGTATGGCTGTGATACTTTCCCCCTGAGACCAGTCCCGACTCCAGACGAGGCTGTCAAAGGCGAGGGAGGTGGCCTAAGAAGGCAGGATGACGTCACAAAAATATCGGCAATATCGGCCAGTTCCGAGGCCGATACCGATATATCATAGAAAGTGCATATCGGCCTTGCCAATAATCGGTCTATCCCTAAAAGAAACATTTCAAGATTTTTATTCAAACCTATTCACTGTCCTCAAAGCATAAGGTGGTGTCCTTCCCATTCTGGATCTAAAGTTGTACAGTTGATCAGGTCAGTCATTAAGTCCCTCACTTCGGGCGCTTGTATGCGCTTGCATAAACCAAATTTTCCAGTGCATGAACTCTACTTGCATTTTACATTGGGCACGCAACACTACCAGTTTGTTGACATTCCCTTAAGTCCATTGCATATTGGATCTTCACCGTGGTGTTAGATCCTGTACTTGCTCTGCTTCGCTTACAGGGCATCCCCATAGTGAGATACCTGAATGATCTCCTTTTGTGGAAACATTCAGCATGGACCTTATCTGCCAATATCCATCAAACTGTTCTGAGGTTCAGTTGGGTCCTCACCCATCTTAAATCAGCGTTGGATCGGACTCCTTCCTTGGAATATCAAGGTCGTCTCCTCGATTCAGCTCAGTCCTTTCCCAAGAAAAACTCCTGGCTCTCTGCTCCATGGTTTAGACCAGGGGTCTTCAAACTACGGCCCTCCAGCTGTTGCAGAACTACACATCCCATGAGTCATTGTAAAACTCTTAACATTCACAGGCATGACTAGGCATGATGGGAATTGTAGTTCCACAACAGCTGGAGGGCTGTTGAAGACCCCTGGTTTAGACTCTGCAGTCCAAGAGCCAACCAACACTCTCTTTTTGCATGAGGGAACTGGAAGGCACAGTCACTAGACCGTTGCATGTGCCTGACTCCCAGGCCAGGTTATCCTTGGCCTGGTGACTCTTAATTCCAGCCCTGTGGTTGCAGAAATCCTTTCCTCTGTTGGTTTGGAAGATTCTAACAATGTACACTAGGCTGGGGAAAGACACCTCTTTAGAATTCAGACTGATTCAGTCGTCCTGCCAGCACTAGCTTTTTTTTTTTTTTTTTTTTTTTTTTTTTTTTTTTACGCTTTTATTGCCACATGCATATATTCATACATCTAACAATATCTAGTTGGCATAATCCAAAATGTACAGTAACCAGTGTAAAGTAAATGTTACAATTCAATACCAACACCCATATAGTACAGAGCTCATACCCAACCCACTCTATCATCCCATAACAGGACAGTAACAAATATTGTCAATCACTATAGAGTAGTAAGGTTACCATACTTGCATAAAGCATTTAGTGTGTGTATGTATATATATATATATATATATATATATATATATATATATATATATATATATATATATATATAGAGAGAGAGAGAGAGAGAGAGAGAGAGAGAGAGAGAGAGAGAGAGAGAGAGAGAGA